>NW_009593215.1:16815-17021 GCF_000690535.1 Cariama cristata
CTCCCGTTATTGTCTCCTCAGCCCCGCTACCACCCTCCACAGGGCCAGCGGGCGCGTAGGCGAAAGGCAGTATTCTCCAAACCCGACTACGCTGCAAAATTAACGTAATCCTCCGACCCTCCGCCAACCCTGCCTGTACAATCCGCGGAAGAATTTTACGCAAAACGCACGGGCTCTTCCTGCCCTACGCCAGCCTGAGTTACGCA
>NW_009593215.1:17045-17337 GCF_000690535.1 Cariama cristata
GCTTCGACCCAGGTTTTCTCTACCGTCCAGAAGGGCTTACGGGGTTGACTTCTTGCGTAGCAGACTTTGAGGAATAGGGTGAGAGTTACTCAACTCCCTCCCTTCCTCACGCGTGTGCCTGGCTCAAGTAAAGAGCGCTACGGATCTTTCGTATCTTGCCTGCCGCGTGGAGCGGTGTTCCTCCAAGCGAGCTTAGGGCGTAGCTGGCTTCCGGGAATAGGCGTAGGTATTTTCGAGGGCCGCAGTTTGCGCAGCGCCGGGCCGCCCGTAACGTAACTGAAGCGGGTTGGGG
>NW_009593216.1:0-12095 GCF_000690535.1 Cariama cristata
GGTGCGCTCCGTAGCTGGTTCGGGCACCCGCGCCCGCTGCTTTTGAGATAATGACACCCGGTTTTGTTATTTCCTTCGCAAGAGCTTGTGCTGTTGAGAAGCCACTTCCTTTCTACCGGCTTTATTAGGAGAATTTTAGCTGTTGCTCGGGCAGAAAAAAAAAAAAAAAAAAGCGGCATAAAACCAACCAGCTGCGTCCTCTCCTGAAGCGATAAATAAATGCTAGCATGCGAGGTCTGACGCTGCTCTCGTTTACGCTCATGTAAATAATGAATGATTTTGTTGCTGTTGATGAAGTTATGTGGGAATCATCAGAGCGGGATTGCTTTTCTGGTCCTGGTGAGTACGGGTGCTGGTGGTGTGAGGATGGGTGGACAAGCGGATCGCTTACAGAATATGTTGCGATGTGCTTTTCTCCCTCCGTTCACTTTGCTTCCTTCAGTATTGGCCATTAAATTAAGTTTCTCTTTATGCCTTTTTTATTTTTAAACCTTACATGAACAGTTTAGAAGAGGTTGGTTTTGATTTTTTTTGGGGGGGAATGTTAATGTCTGTTTGTAAATACTCTTATACCCACTCAAGCATAGGTATTAGTGCATTCAGCTACAGTAGTAATACTACAGCTTTTAGAGGTCATGGCATGTTGGCTAAAGTAGTTATATAGACGCGAATACATTTTGGATCATGTATGAGTAGTGATTTCACTGGGAAACTAGTTATCGTGTATCATATGAATTGGAACCTCTTCTCTTAACGGGGTAATTGCCCCACTTGTGTTTAGACCCATAGGAGTCACATCACATGCTAGCTCCATGAAACTTTTATTGCTTCCTGTGATTGTGCTTGTCGGTCTCCCATTAACTACTGGTTACAAACACATTGTGGTTTCTGTCAGTTGGGTATCAGTCCATGTTCTTGTCCGCAGGTAGTGCATTAAGTTCAGGTCAGCAGGCGTGCAAAGGAAAAAGCAGGATGGCCAGCTGTCTCAGATGACCGTCACCACTGTTGCAAACCCACTGCTCTGACTGCTGTATATTACAGCAAAGGGGAAGTTTTGCACCTAATGTTTTTAATATTTTAAAATATTTTGTACTATCTTAAGAGATATTTCTATCATAAAGTAACGATACGTACATACATCTAGGAGGTAAGTGACTTTTGCAGGTGATGTTACTGGTTGGTTTAGAGAATATGGATCTGGATGGGGTGTCTTATCTGTGCGTACACTTGATGTGAAGTCTGTGAGTAGCCTAATTGAAAACAAATGCTTGTTGACCTGAAGATAAGGGAAGACTTTAGAGCTTTATTGGATTCAGGCCTTAGTAACTACTGCTTAAAAGTAACTTTGTATCATTTTTGTTAACTGTGAATAATTGTATGGTGTAAATACAAATAAAGTTTTTAGATTGTTTTGTTAACTGTGCATTGAAAATTATACATTGTTACAGTATTTAATAGCAATTAATTTATTGACAGAAGAAGTTATAGTGATTTCTGTGGTGGGCTTTTCTTCTGCTTTTTAAGATTGATAATTAAAGTTTCATGGCTTTTGTAGAAGCGCATAAGGAAGCATCCGCATTAGCATCTTGATTCAGATCAGTGTGCTTTTGAAGGGAATCTCCCAGCCTTCCCCACTCGTGTGCCTTGGTTTGTGTCTTGGAGCAGTCCTGGAGCATGGGGACTGGTGCTCGTTTGGGTGACACTGAGCTGGGGGATGTGCTGCCCGGTGCCTGGAGGGTGTCCGGGCCTCAGGACCAAGCCCGAGTTAGCTTGAGTGTGAACTTCTGGAATTCGTATGGTTTGGATGTCGGGTCCTCCATACCAGCTCCTTGACCCCGCAGCATGCCACTACCGGTGCAATGTGATAATAAATCAACAGGGGTGGAATTGTGGTTCTGAAGCTTATACAGCTTATACAAACAAAGACTTAAATCATTAAGACTGTAACAACCATGGGGGTGATCACATAACCTATAGCGTGTATGATCCAGGGTATATTAAGTGTGAGTGGGATGACTGGTAATTATGTCACGGTTACCCTTTGAACTCACCAAAAAGCTCCAGTAGGCAAAGAGGTAATTTTAACCAGCTCGAACTTTTTTTTTTTGGTGAAAAGTAAGTTAAAACAAATCAGCCAGCTGAAAAGGAATAAAAATAACTTACTAAAGCAGAGTAGGTAAAAAAAAAAAAGGGGGGGGAGGAGGGGTTTACACTTGTGTTGAGTCACAGAAACTTTTTTTCTTTCCTAATACTTTTTCACTAGCCCAGAGACCCCTTCTCCCTGTCTGATATTTATATCTATATAGTATTTTTATGAAAACTTGTAGAAAGTTAATTAATCTCTCATTCTTGTGGTATGTTGCCTGGCCAAGCTGTACCCTTTAATTTTTAGACTTAGGTTAGTTTTACCTGCCTACTAATCATCCGACTGAATTCACGCTGATTTACAAGCAATTTTGGTATTGTGGTGTTTATAACTGATACTGAGATCTCCAAATGTTCCAGGAACATTTTTCAAATCATTTCATTAAGAGGGATGGTCACCTTCCTCACTTAGGATTTCTTCCTGTTGGTTCCTAAATTCCCTGAATTTGGTTTTCTTTTTTTTTTCCCTATCTTAACAGTTACAGGGGGAATTAAAAGCTGCCTCATATATTTTGACTAAAAGACCAGAAAGCAATACTGTTGTTACTTTATTTTAAGAACTGCATTGGTAGCTTGAAATGTGTTTTTTTTTTTTTTACATTTTACAAGTGAAGGAAAGACTAACCAGCTAACCAGCCCCTCAGTGGTCCGAAGCAAGAAGCCTGAAGTATGGTCTGGTTTGGATATAGCCATTTTAATCTTGATGTAGCATCTTTCATCTTGTTCCGTCTTGAAACATTTAGCAGAAGGGATTTCCCTGAAGGGAAAGGACAGTTGCCCTGATGAGGAAACTCTAGCTGTATTTAACGAGGGAATATGAGAAAATGGGGAGGAGCTCTGATTTGGAAGTGGCTACCATGGCCTGTGGGGTACTGCGGGGAATTCGTCTGAAGAGAAGATGCAAGACTCTTCCTTGGGGACAAAAACTGGGAGTTCTGGCAGCCGGAGCGGAGGGGATGTGTGGATCCGGGAGAACACAACTATGAGTTGGTTTTAGCTTTTGAATCTATCACTGATAATGAGGTCACCTCCAATTCAGATGTATTTTGGGAAAAGAAGGGGTTTTCCCTGCCTCCAGCAGTATTTGGGGCATTGTCTTGTCTTGTGCATTGGCTCAGCCCGTGCCCGGCTGCCCCTTTGCTGGTGCGGTGGGCAGGCTTGCTGCTCGCTTATACCCTCTTGGATCCACCAGTCTGCATGGAAGGATGGAGGAAACAAAAGAAACAGCTTGCAAGGGAAACTATGACACTAGTGAACCGCAGAATGTCTTCTGGAGCACAGAGAGAATTAAAAAGAGGATAATGGACATTTTCCTCCAATATTCTAGTTGTAGTAATGCTAATTGTTACTTGTAACAAAATTAGATTACAGAACAATTCAAAGTGGAATAGTGAGATTGGTGGTGACACTAAAACTGTAAGCTAGGACTGTAAAAATCTCTTTGTGAGGAGGACCCTAGCAGTGACATCCTCCTGTGGGCTTGCTTGTGTTTTGCAAGAATCCCTTTTTAAATTGCTTGCCATTCTGAGTTCAAGACGCATGGCCTGATGAGTGGAGCATTCGACCTCTTGTGTTTTTTTAACATCAAAATTACGTGTCGCAAGCAGGCCACCTTTATTATAGTAAATCCTACAAGTAATTTATCTTACAGGACTAATAAGTGTGCTGCTTTCACCTAGACCGTTTGCCTGGTTTCTCTCTCTTCCCAATGGGCTCGCCAGCAAGAAGCAGGGCAGGAGCAGACCGGACTGGTGCATACCCAGATCAACCGTAATGTACGTTTGCGGTTGGGTTTGCTGAGGTGGAGGACTGGTGGTGGGATTCAGGCGATGCTTGACATGGGCATAAGTTCTTGCCCACCGGGCTCTGTAATTTAAACATTTCTGCCCTGTAGGAGACAGCTGCCTATTTTCTCATATTCCAAGTAGTCAAAGGCAGCGTTAACTAGTTCAAAAACATTGAATCGCTTTGTAGGTGTTGTTTTCTAATTAGGAAATTGTGAAGAATACTTCCAACTTGATCAGATAAACAAGTTACAGAAGAGGCAATTAGCAGTAGAGGAATGGTTAAATGTCAAAATTCTGGCATCTGCCTGTCGGATTTTATTCATCAGAGACTTTCGCTGACCTCGTGTGTTTGATGTTTTGCTGGAGGAATACGATTTCTGGTCACTGTTGAGCCCAGTCCTTCATTCTTCATTTGGGTGAAATTCCCAGGTTGGCGATGATTCATGCTTATGCTTTTGCGACATTTGAAAGTACTTTTATTGCTAATTTCTAAAGAGCATGTATAAATATAGGAAACGAGCACTATTTGTCACTCAATAGTGAACACCAAGGCCAAGCTTTGATTGGGATTGATGCAATCTGAAGCGAGTCCAGCCGGCTTTTATCCACTGTGCAAAGCGGCCTTGAGTTAAAGCCGAAGAGCCAGGATGAGGGGAAGAGAGGAAGCAAAGAGCTCTTGTGTGTGTCACAGGCTCTTAAAAATTTGCAGGAAGTAGATCTTAATTCAGATCAGGTCATATTTTTTACAACACTTGAACTCTTAATGTATTTCTGGGGCTCTCCACACACACACACATATTAATGTCCTTTCGTGTACAGGAGAAAAGATGGGGGCAGATGCAGGTTGAGTTTGGCAAGGCTTGCTAGGTCAGGTGCAGAGCCATGCTGATGTGGTCGTGTTGATCTGTCCCCAGATATTGGCCAGGAATAGACGTGGCCTAAAGTACAGAGAAAGTGGCCATCCCATGTACAAGGCAGCAGGAGGTAAAGCTTCCCTTTCATTTGGTTGCTCTGCCTGTCTTTACCCAGTATAATCTATCACTGCAGCGCAATTACAGTTCTTGTAATAGTCCTTACAAAGATGCTGTTTAATGAAACTCCATGTGACTAGAGCTTCAGGGTTTTTATTTGGAGAGGCACACAATGGTTCGCGTCTGATGTGGTGGTATGCTTTCCCGGTACAATTTATGCTGGTTGCGCTTCTCTGAGGAGGGATTTAGTCAACTGGCAATAGTCCTTCATAAAGCTGCTGGATGGTTGAGGTTTTGTGCTCATGATGCTGAGGAAGGCTGCATAGCAGCAAGGTCATGCGTGGCCAAAATCAGCAACCTGTGCCTGGCAGGAAGGTTAACCGTGCAGATAAAGTACAAGATGAGAACGGCGGATTTCAGTCTCTGTCATGTCCTTTTTTGGTGAATTTTATTTTTTTGAGAAGGACATTTGTCTGGTCCTTTTTATTATTTATTGTTCTGCAGAAATGCTTCTCTTCCTAAAAGATCTGGCATGTGGAAAAACATACCAGCCTTTAGGAGCTGTTCAGATGTGAAGGTGGTGTGATACAGACCTACCTTGAAGCAAAAATGTTGTCTTCCATCTAGTCAATACTCCCCTCACAGGCTGATGGTATGTGTTTCAGATCTGTTTCCCAGAACCTTTTTAAAATTTGGAGGTGGGTTTTTATATTTCTGTCAGCCTGAAGGGTGAAGCCATGTAAATGGAGGATGATTGAGGTCACAGGTATATTTAGATAGTTGGTTCTACTTTTATTTATCTTGAGTTGCTAATCAGTTACCTTTTGTACCTGAGTGTCTTTGCATGGTGCTGTGAAGAAGGAGGTTACTTGCTTGTGATACTTGTTTCTGTTGACATGAAAATAGTATTTTTGTTGGCCGCGCTTCTTCAAAGCTTAATTTATTAGAATTTAAATTCTAAATAAAAATAAACCCTAAGAAATAGTCTTTTGCATGACATGCTTACAGAGTCTTTTGAACACTTTTGAACTTTTCATTTGTCGAAGTACCTCTGTCATTCACTGCGTAGTATACCCGTGCAAGGGCTGTTTGCTGCTCTTGTTCTGATGGAATAACTGTACCTGCAGAAAAATACAGCTGAACTCTCAACGGCTTGGAGAAGATGTACTCAGAGTTCCAATTTCACACTATTCCTGCCTTTCTGTATTTGAGAATATAGAAAGCCGTTTCACTCCGTGCAGTGAAACAGCTTTTTCTTGTCTAGGGAATAAAGAAGGTGTGCATGCATTGTATTGCTTACAAAAAAACCTGACAACCTTTCTGGAGCAAGCCTTGGCTGATGAATTCATGTGGTTCACATTCGGTTTCTCTGAAGGAGTGTCAAGTCTCAGTGCTCCTTTGGGAGATGCCTGGGTCTTATTGGGCACGACTGACACAAAAAGAAAAATAAATCATGTTTTTCTTTCTAATGATTGCTATCTAAGCATTATCGACAGTGCACAGTTAAAAGGGTTTCCTGAATATATCCTCTACTAAGTCAAGAAGTGTAAGGAATTGCTAATGGGGAATTGAATATTACAACAGTACGTAAATAAAGGCAGTCACGTTCAGTTTCTAAAGGCAAAGTAAGTAAAGTTTGGGTTTGTTCAGACTACGGTGCCCTCAGGTATGCTGGAGGAGTAAGTGCTGATCATAACTACCTGTAAGATAGTCTGCTGTTATTTCATGCTTGGATGCTTTACATTTTTGAAGCAGGTGAATGACTCTTTGGAAGTGATACTGAAGGCTGTTTGATATTTCATCATACAATTGAATTGTTTACTTTTAAATAACATCTTTTATATATATATTTGTGTGTTACTTTTTCTAAATCTGGTTATTGGTCACCTTTGCTATGCTGTCATGAAGGTAGATGATCCTGTGATTTTACGACCTCTACTATGCTGTGTAATTCCACTGGATTAGAGCCAGTCTTCACTGGTTTTGTTTACTGTAGGCAATCAAATTTTTTGAAATTGAGCATCTTGAATGGCTAAGAATGTCTATAGGTACCTGGTATGTAACACCCAAATTTTGGACTGCGTGTCTGTATCTGCTGAAGCTTGCAGTTACTTTCTTTTGGTTTTGATAAAGGTATAATATTTGCAAAGGTTTGCTTGTTTAAAAAGTTGATTGCATTGACTGGGTTGTCAGATTTGATTGAGAGATGTAAATTAGGCGGTATTTAATGTTGATTATTTTCTCCTTTTGCCTGTTACTTTGTAAAAGCTCCTGTTAAGACTTATGTGTGTGTGACTTGGCGTATGGATTCAGGATCCCTGCAGGCTGAAATTCTCATTTGAGTAGATTACTGTATTTTTCCCAGTCTGGTCCTATTAATAAATATCCTGAGGCTTGCAAATCACATTGTTTAAACACAAACTGTGGAAAAGAATCTGAAGATCATCGTTTGATAGATGGATATTAAGCTTACTTAAAAAATTTGAAAAATATTTATACTTTCCAGGTGGGATCTTGAATGAGAGTAGTATGTGGTGCTATCTGTATGAAAACCAAACCAAAACGAAACCCAAACCCATAAACAAATTGTGTCGGAAGAAAACCGTAGATACTTGCAGCCTGGCCCTGTTCTTGCTGAAATATGTCCCGGCTCTTCAGACAGATGTTCAGCCCAGCTTTGTGCGGAGGCCACACCCTCTGTTTCCCTTGGCAAGTGGTCTCACATTCCAGCGACCCTCTGGGCAAAACATCCTTTAATTGGTACTGTGGCCTTAAATGTTTCCTTTTTTTCCCTCTGTGGTAAATTGTTCGTGTGCTATATCTTTGCAGGCTGTCATTAATATTTGCATACTGTGGTTATGTACCCCTTTAATGTCAACTTTTGTAGCTTCACATATTGAATGGTGGAAATATTCTCCATTTCTATGAAAGTTATCTTAAATAAAAGCACGTGATTTATTTTAATGCGGAGTGTGGTACTGAGGAACTTGTGGCAGAAGGTCAGAGACTGTTGATTTGCAAGCAGAGATCTCTGAGTAATTGGGGAACCCCTGGATGCACTGGTTGCTTCCTCTCTCGGATGCCTGTTTCTGTCCCCGTTCCTTGTGAGTGCTTTCACGCTCGGATCCATAGCCCCTTCCAGCATCTGAGCCCATCTGGACAGATGGTAGAAACAGGTGGTAGAAGAGAAAGAGCATGACTTGGCTTTTTACTTGGAGGGTGGATGTCTTTCAAAGTTGCAGCTGCTGAATCTCTTGCTTCTCGTGGTGTCTGCAGTGTCTTCCAAAGGTAGGGGTGGGAGCAGTGACTGGGACGGGGTGGTTTCAACGCGTGAGAAGTAAACACGAACCTCAGGAGCTGCCCCTCCAGTGAGGGATGTGGGATGTTCAGGTCTTGAAGATGTACGTATCTCGATGACATATTTTTGCTGGAGAAGTGTCTGACGTATACTTGCATAGCTCTCAGGATCATTTAGGTGACAGGCAGAGCATCGTAACGCTCCTGTTGAGCTCAGGAGTAGGAGATGTCCCTCTGTAGTAGGGAGATGCTGACCTGCATCCTTGTAACCTCAGAGCTGAAATGTCGTGGTGCTGCGTGCCTGGGGCAGCGGTTTGGAGAAACACCAGAGACTGCAGCGATACAGCACCACATAACAGCTGAGCATTGCATCCCTCGCTGCCAGTTGTGTGTGATGTACCCAAACCTAAATCACCCAGGAGCAAATGGCAACAGATCTCACCTACTCCCATGCCATGTCACACAAGCCCATGAGTTAATCCTGCTCTCAGCATGTCCCGGCAGTTTTGGATTTAAAGCCACTGGGTTTTCCAGAGCTGATTCTTAGTCCTGCTTCAGCAGAAAGTGAACTCCTGCTCAGTTTGTTGAGCTTCAGGGCACACAGTTTTTTCTTTCAGGCAGGGATTTTACCTGTGCATCCTTCTCTGCTGCTTTGGTGTTTTGTGGCTGTGTGAGCCTGCAGTTGGGTGTTCTGGCTGGAAGAAACGAAGTTGCTACTGATAAGCTTTGTTTTCAGAGTTAATGAGGAGCATCAATATAAATTCCTCCATAAATATTTATGGCTTGGTTTTTTTGCATGTCCTTGTCCTGAAATATATTCAGGAGGACTGATTTAGATTGATGTAAATCTGAAATTCAGTCTAAGGGCACAGGAAAAGACACTAATTAAATGCAAGTTGAGAACTTTATTGCCCCTGTACCTGTTGTCTTCCAGAATGCATCTGCATTTCAGTCAGGATTTTCCATGCACAACTGCACAGCTCAAGTGAAGCAACATCAAGTTCCATATTTATGGGAATTTAAGGTGATAAAAATGTTGCAACAGGGCAGAATTAATCTGTCAGAATCACAGAGGAGAAAAGGGGTAAAAAAGAGCAAGCTGCAGTCCTTCTCTGTAATTGTACGTTACTGTGTCAAATGTTTTTGTTACTAAATTGAACAAGGAGAGTGCAAGTTGCTTACATCTACTGACAGAAGAGATGTTCTTGTCCTTTCTGATTGCTGATCAGCTGATGATTTACTTTCTGGCTAATTAATTTTGGGGAGAAATTCTCCCTGTTGTGAGTTCTCTAATGGAGAATCGTTGTCGCAGCAGAGGTGATGCATACCATCAGAAGTGGTCCTTGCAAATCTTTAATTATCTGATAGTGCTTTAGTCTTTGGAAGCATTCCTTGAGAGGAGATATTTGGGAATCTCCGTTTACTGAGTCTTTCTGCATGAATTTGGATAATTCGTTTGTTGTCAATGATGCTGATCAGAATCAGATATTTTATTTCTGGAGAGGGTACATAATGGCTGGAGAGTATTTAAATCCTTCAATGCTAGAGCAGCATTTCTGACTGTAAATTAAACTTGTCCTAGCGTGCCTACTAGTCTGTAAATCAGACTGAACTCGAGTCAGTTGTGGCCCTTCCTGCCGTGGGGTTTCCCATACCGTGTGTCACTCCATTTTGTATCACTTTTTGTTTACACGTTTCTATCATCCATTTAAAATCTTCTAATTCTATATTTGCATTGGTGCAGGCTTTCTCGAACCCAAGTATGCAAGACCTATTTTTGTGCCTTTAAATATGTCATAGTGGCGTTCGGACATCTTCTGTGAAGTGATGGGGGGGCAATGATGCTTCCGAGTCTCAAATTTATTTTGTTTTTCAGTGACTTTTAGGTCTGCACAGGTGGATTTGGAAAGATGCCTTTGCTAGGAGCCAGCCCTGTACATTTAGCCAGCTGAAGCCTCGGGCTGTGGGTTTTTTTTTTTTTTCCTTTCTCATGTGGTGCTGCCAATAGAAAATACCCAGGAATTAATTGTTACTGTGCAGCGAAACTCTTTTAATGCTGTTGCAAGACCTTTTTTTTTCTGCGGGGCCGAAAAAGGTGAAGGGCAATGTTTCTGTCCCTGGAGTAAATAGAGAGTAATTGAAATGCACACGGGGAGCACATCTGATGAGTAGCAGACTATTGGATTTTTTTTTTTTTTCCTTCTCTTGAGCATAACCCCAAAGTGTTTGGCAAGAAATACTGCTGCCAGAAGCCCTTACGGTTATTGTCTGCGAATATAAATATGGTACCTGTTATCTTAACGTGCGTGTAACATTAAGCAGAGTTTACTTAAATCTTACTTTTGGCTTATTTTGTACCAGTTGTTTAAATCACTTGTCTTTTATGTAGAATTTATGCCTGAAAAAGTAATTCTGACTGAAGAAACATTATTGAATTATTTTCCTTTAGTAACATGTTCCTGAGGACACTGTTTGGGGTTTTTTGGTGTGGTGTTTTTTTTTTTTTTTTTTAAAAAAGTTCTCTTAAATTCTATTTCTTGCAAGAAAGTGAGAAAATGAATGATTGTGAAATACAGATGCTGTGTAGGTCATCCTCAACAATCTCATAAAAGCTCTATGCAGAGCACATTATCAGCCCAACTGATCCTGTATTGTTTCTGGTAAAATATTTGCACTTTTTAATCAGTTTTCTAGTCTTCACTACATGTTCGATGTTAAAATAAATACAGTGTAACTGGCTCTTGATGATTACATACTTTAATGTATGAGGTTTTGCAAATTAGAACATCCCTTTCAGTAAAAGTCACAGGAAATAGCAGGGTTTTCCACTTCTCCCAGGTTTTGTGTGTGTTCGTATTGAATTTGCTGACACGCATTTTCCAATATGGGTTGGTTAGAACTCTGTTGAGATCTTTGCGCTCCTTTGTTGATTATATTTCCTTTAGTTTTGCTGGTGTCATTTTGCAAGGTGGGACTTTGGTTTGAACCCTTCAAATTCACTTGTGCTGGAGGGCTTCAGCTGCAAAGATGTGGAAGATTGACGTTAAAATGATTCTCTCTTTGGTTTTCCCCTTGTCTTGTAGGGATTGTCGTTGCATTGTGTGTGTTAGTCTTGTGTTTGAGGCACTTACATACTTGATCTCTTACCTAACACTGTTCCTCTCAAGGGCACTAGACCAGGCTTAGTCAAGGTTTCGTTTTACAGGGATGGATGTTTTGTTTACAGTATATGTTACAGATGCTCTATCTGAAGGTATCTGAAATGGCGTAACTTTGCTCACGCTGAGATCTGGAGTAAAACTTCATCTTCACTGAAAGATTTTGGTCGTTGCTTCTGAAAATCCCAGCATTTGCATGGCTGCTTGACAAGGGTGAGGATGGTTTCAGTGTTCTCGGAATTACTTCTGTGGTCTTTATTTAAACTAAGTTTTTATCCATTTTCTCTTTCCATTTCCATTTATACATGGCCTCTCTTCTGTGGCATCATTCTGTACGTGTAGCCCCATGTGCAGCCCTCTACCGCCCAGCACAAAAAAAAAATCCTATGAGATACCTCTTTTTTCCACACAGGCATCTGAATCATCTGTTAGAAATTATTGGGCTAACTTACACCTGTGAGGTTTGTTTTAGATTCTATGGAAGCTCAGGGGATTTTTTTTTTAATCTGGTTTGTTTGGTTTTGGGGTGTGTTTTTTTTCTTTTGTTTTGGGGGTTTTGTAAATAGTCCACTCAGTAACTTATAATGAAAATTCAAATTATGGAAGTGCCTTGTGTACTGTTATGTCCTATGTAACTATTACAGTTGAAAACATGGGATTTTGTCAAATGCCTTTTATTTTTATTTTTTTTTTTTTTTTTAGTTCTCAGGAATTCAGTGATCCTCCTGTGCTCGGAA
>NW_009593216.1:12126-24119 GCF_000690535.1 Cariama cristata
GAATCCTATTTCTGTTCTTGATTTCATTAAAAGAGCCTGTCCTATAAACTTCCTTTAAAATCATTGAGAATGTGTACTGCAAAACTTTGGAATTCCTTTTGAATGAACTGATACAGTGGTGCATTCTGTACTAGAGAGACTAGCATTGAAAATCTGTGCTTCTTGCTTTAAAAAGCAAATTACAAACTTTTGTTTTTTCGCTGGCAATCAGCACACAGGTGGAGTTGTATACTTGAAAGCAAACTGTTAATCTGAAACATGTCTGGTTATCTTAGAGCTATTTTGGTTAACTGCAAATCAGAAACAGAGTGTACTAAGTGTACTTGTTGGAGCAACCATGCCAGATCCTTAGAGTAACCTTTAGGTTGCCCCTTCTCTTTTTGAGCATGTCAGTTCCGTGGTTTTTAATGAAATCAAATTCATAAACTGATAGGAGCAGAGCTTGTAGGTAGTTTGTTCTGTAAAGTGTTTAATGCATTTTGATGCATTCAGAGGTGGTCATGTTGGGAGCATGTATGTACGTCCTTGGTTTTCGCAAATAACCGTGTTATGTTCTTGGTGATTCCTCTTGCTGTTTGCTGGCATGAAACTTGTATTTTTCAACTAGTGGTAATACTATTCAGTTTTCTGTTAACCCAGTAGAATCGGTATTTATCTATTAAGGATGCAAAAGCAAGGGGGAAAAGAAGAGGTCACATTTATTCTGGGATAAGTATCTGCAGTTAATGCAGTTACCGTGAGGAATTAATGTGTCTCACTATTCATATTCTTTAATTTTGCTTGAACTGGCCTCCAGCTATCTTTGTGAATCCATTTTAAAGCAAGCTTGAATGCAACTTAAAGAGGGTGACTGGAGCAAGGCAACAATAAATACTGTGACTCATCACAGTGCATATTTAGGTATTTAGACAGATATTCAACTCTTAAGTGCAGTTTCTCAATCTGGCTCCAAATAAGCAAATAAAGAAACAGACTTTTTGGACTGCCTTCGTCAGGCAAATGAAGTTGCTTTTACATGAGCTTTCTTTGAATCTCCTCAGGGCTTCTCTGCTTGAAGCAGAAGTGGGAAAACAAATAGCTGTGTATTCCCTGTCACCCGTTACAGTTACGTCTTGTGATGAGGTTTCTTTGCATTTGGGACTGTCCTTTTTGTCCGTGTTGTGCCGCATGCAGTTCAGATGGTCCCAGCCCTCTGAGCGGTGCTTCCAACCTCAGTGATGGTTATAAATAAGTGAATCTAGTGAAGACTGAAGGTCAGGACTATTCCTTCCTTACTGCATTGACCTGCTCTGAGCTACAGGAGCTGCCTCCTTCGTTTCAAACAAGGAGAAGTACCATGATGTTTCGGTGGGCACTCTGGATGCACTCTTACTGATGGTTTAGCTGGGCATCTTCCTGAGAAAAAAAAACCCCTGTCCTTTTGTGTTTGGTGAATCCTGAGTCTTTTCAACTAATTACCAAGGGCTTGGTTTTCATTAGTCCTGGAGATTGGTAGCTCCCAAAGGCTTCAGCTGCAGCTTTGTTTACTCAACATCTCTGAGGAGCAACAATTGGAGATTGAATTATACCTTCATACAAATCTTTTTTGGCGTACAAACCACCCTGCTGACAGACTCACATAAGTGAAGGCCAAGCCAGGACAGAGACCTACCTTCCCACCATCTTAGTGAGGAGCAATGCTCAAAAGATCTTTCTTTGGCAAAGGAGACCCTTGTAATCACAAGCCTATCTGCTTTGTATCTTTCTTGTGTGTATATATATAATTACAAAGTATTAGTTACATATTTGCATGTTGTGTTTGTATATGCTGTTCTTTTATTTTTTTTCTTTGCTGGAAATATTTCACTTGAGGTTTTCCACGAGGTTACCCAATGACCACATGATAGTTGGTCTTCAACAAATGTCATCAACTGCCACATGAGAGAGCGAGTGAGCAAGGCTTGCTGGTTGGCCTCTTCCATGTGCAAGAGAAAACTTTCTCTCTTCCTAGGAGATACTTACCTTGCTGAGACCAAGTTCAATTATCCATTTTGAAATGTTTTCTTTATAAGTACAAGCATTTCTTGTATCCTGTAAAAAAGAAAGTGGTGTGCTGTGTTCTGATGCAAGGTTAGATTTGCTTGTGTAATACCTAATTGTGACTATGGGCTGTTGTGGTATTTTCAGTGTTGGTATTATTGAGACCTCACCTGTGAGTTTTGGACAATTATTTCTCAGAAATCCTTTTCCTTAAAAAGCCCCTCTCTTTTCAGTGGTAGCTTTTTATCTTACCACAAAAATAATTTCAAATAAAAAGAAGGAAGAAAAAAAGAAAGTTGCAGCTTTGACAGCAGCAGAAGTAATTGCATTAGTTCTGGGAATAAAAAATGTACCAATATGGAGAAAAATTGAAGGGCCAGGATATATGTATTGGTAAAGCATAGGTGAATTTCCAGCAATAACATTGCTGTGCTTGACTTTTTTTCACAGCTGTGCTTGCAGAAGGTTGCCTCTTCTACAGCACATAGGCTAGATATGTGATGCATTAAAAACAATTTATCCAGGAGTTTTTCAGCTCGTGTAATAGTTTTGACGGCCTGCTTTCTGTTGCCTTCTTTTCGTGCTTGTGTACGTCTTCCCTGCTTCAGGATTAAGACTGTGTCTGCTGTTTGACTTGTGCCGGAGAGAGTCTGCGATGATCCTACAGGCCGCCTCTTAGTCCTGTTTTTTTATATTTGTCAGGAGTGTTTAGTAGTTTCCTGGCTCACTTACACTTCCCATAGGTTTATACCCTCTTAAATGTATTTAAATTACTTCCTAAATGACCTCTGAAGCATGTACTTCTAGTCTTAGTAAATTTACGTAGCTGTCACTTGAGCACCAAGGAAAATTGTATAATGGAGGAAAAAAAAAAAGAAAAGCTTTTCTCAAGCTCCTTTAAACACCCTCATGCCCCTCACTACTTTGATACTCACCTTCCTCCCATTTGTAGTACACTTAGATTGTTTTTAGCACTCGCACTTTACTCTGTTTCCTGGAGGCTGAAGCGATTTAGCGCTGCGGAGGGACCAGAGGAAATGATCTCTTGACTGAGTCTATTAATTATTGTTCCCCTGAGAATCTCTTTCTTCTTCAGAAAGAATGGCAATAGCAAACCAAAAAAGCACTCTGGAAACGACCTAGTGCAATTATTACTCACACGTTTGTCAAATTAGGGGACTGATCGTTTTCCTGAAGGTTTCAAAGAAGCATATTCATTCTGTTTTGATGTAACTTTTTATAAGAAAATCAAGCTTCAAGCCTGTAATTCTTCATACTTGCTTGAAGCTTGAAAATGATATCTTTGGAAGGAAAATATTTGGAAAGTTTAGCAAAATTCCACTTGGCCAATATCTAGGAATGTAAGACATGGGGAACCTCCTGGGCTGTGGATCCCTGCCTCTTTCTGTTGCGCACAGCTACGCGTAATCCCTTACATAAACACAGGCTTTGGGGCTCAAAAGTAGGTGGTTTTTTTTTTTTTTTCCAGTTCACTCCTTCAGCTGAAGGGCTCTTCCAGAGCTCTGGGACTGATAGTCATCTTTTTGTAGTGGCCTAAATTTATTCTTGGGGCAACATGAGCTTTTAGCTTAAAGTGCACTTTTGCTGCCCTGGTATTTACCCAAGTTTTTCCCCCCTTCATTTTGTTTTGGCTGAGGAAGGGGAGCTGACTCTTTGCTGGGATGGGCATCTTTATTCTTTGCCTCTACCTGGAAATTGTCCTTTGTGCTTGATGCATTCTTCAGGTGTGGACTTTGTACACAGAAGGAACAAATGGAAGAACAGAGCGACAGGAGCTCACATTATGACCTGAAATCAAAGAGAAAATGTCCTCTATCCCAATCCCCCCAACTATAAATGGAGTCCAAGCTTAGCAGTTGACGTGAACATTGCAGCATTCTTTGTTTAGATGAATACTGCCCTTGGTGACCTTTTCAACTAATTTTTTTATTTCCCATCTTTTAAATAGATGCCCTAATCACCTTTATTCTGCAGTTCCTCCAAAGCAGCATCCCCTCAGAGGCAGGGATCTGCTGCCTCCGCAGGCTGAGGAGAAGTGGGAAGCTGAGCACAAACCTCATCTTTTTCGCTCAGCTGGAATTTCTTTTGAAGTGTGTTTTGCATGGCTTCTGGTTTGGGGGATGAAAGAGGGAGAGGTGGAGTTGGGAGGTAGCAAACTGTGGATATGGGGTATAAAAAAGGAAGGAAACAGGCGAAGTATTGACGAGAGAGGAGGGAGTAGAGATGAGGAGACCCCGCTGCTGTTGTGTTTGGAAGCCAGCCTGCAGCCCAAGCACTGATCCGTCATTTTTATATGGATAGCTTAATTTCCCCAGCAATAGTTATGGATACATTGTCAATGGGAAAATCGCACTTCTGCCTGGAATGTAATATACGTATTTGACAAAGGTGACTACAACTTAAAAGAAATAATGTGAACTTCTTCAGTCCCCTTCCTCTCCCCAATTAGTTCACCTCACCGGTGGTATTCTTTCTGTTTTGCCAAACTTGAGAAAACAGGAACTGTGAGATTAAAGAGACACAGAACGGTATATACTGTTTAAAGAAAATCTGTTGTGCACTGAGTTGATTTAAAAATTATGTACGTTTTCCATTCATATTAGCTTTATTCCTCCCTTACACGGCTGCAATGAAGATGTAAAATCATTATCTTTGTGCTAAGCAGTGGCTCTTTGTGCTGTGCACGCTCATCAGGGATATGTTGCGTTTTCTGGGGGAAGTGTAATTTATACTGGTAAGATTTTAAGGATGACATTACATTAAGTAAAAGTGGGTTTTTTTGCATGTCATGAGTCTGAATGGGGAAGAAGAGGAGCAGATCTATCTATGCTTCATTGTTTAAAGTGTAAGTGTGCCAGCTCTCTCCTACATCTTTTTCCCCAGGGCTGTGAAATCTTAGTAGCACTTAGCAAAACGTTCAAAGGAAATACATGCCAATATGATTTTAAGGACAGCATAAGGCATTTTGAAGTAGTGACTCATGCAAAGTGTTAATAAATACAACTGCACTCAAATTGCTTAAAGCTGCTTTTGTTACACTACAAAGATGAGAGGTGCTTCTGAAATGCTAAATCAAGATTAAATTGGCTTTGGCCTTGTCCAGCTGTAAACATCTGTCTAACATAGATAAGAATCTTCTGTTAGGTTAGACTGGCTAATTCTTGACATTTTTTGGTAGAAGGGGTCCACAAACTTCAGAAGTTTTTAAAAGCTTAGCGAAGTTTATGAAGTCTTTAATTTTTCTGTTACTAGGAGTGCTTTGAAAATGGATTCGGAGTAAGTTTTGTATGAAGTTCATGCAGCATCAGAACAGCTTGGAGATGATGAGAAAGTTATTCCAGTTATTGATGGTCTGGAAGGTCTCCTGGTTGATGGGATGGAGCAAAGACCGGGGCACTCCCTTGTCCTGTTTTATGTTTCCTGGGCAGGTTTAAGATGTGGGTGCAGTGGGATGGCATTAGGAGTCTACTGTAGATCCCAAATTCAGCTTTGGTCTAGAAGTCCTTAACGTTGCTAAAGAAATACTACTGGGAGGTGCATGTCTATGGGAAACTCTTATTTCTTGGAGAAGATACTGTAAATAATGACAGGAAGGATATTTCTGGATGTAGTGGTCAACACATTTCTTCTAATAGTTATTGAATGAGAAGATCACCCTGTTTCAGCCTTACCTTTGGTATGTAGGAATGACCTTGTGGAAGAGCTGACTATGAAAACAGACCTGGAACAAATGCTGATCGCTTAATCGATTTCAAATAGGAAGCTGAACAAAATACAATCAGAAATTAAAGGAATTAATTAAACTAAAGAGATCAGGAGAGACATAATTTAAAAATAAAAAAGTCTCCAGACTGTCAGAATCACACATAAGACGTTTTGTTGGAAATGCAAATGTAGGATTAGCTGCTTCAGAATAAAGGGCAAACAGAGATCCTGCAAAGAAAGCTGTGGCTTGGAGATTAAAGACTTTTCAGAAAATAGTCCAAAGCCAAGCTGAATCCTCTACAGAGGACATCGTTGCAAATAAAATATGTTCTTCAGACATAAGAATCAGGACTGAATTGAAGCCATGATGCACTGAAGGTGCAGTACAGCTTAAAAATAATCTAGATCTGGTGTCAAAACTAGATGTATTTTTCTACCTCCACTCTCAGTAGAGTGATTATGTTGGAAGTGCTATATTAAAACCACGACAATTTGTGTAAGTGAAGGCCTGAAAAATAGAATCTCAGATTTAAGACTAAAGCCTAAGTGACCTTCCTGGATCCTGAGAACCATATGATAGCCATCCCTAAATGACCATATGAATGCCACAAGGTCAAAAGTCCTGTGTACATTTTCTTCCTCCTAGCTGTGTTGATTATTCTTGTAAAATATACTACTCTCTCTGCAGGTCTTGCATTGACTGTGTCATTAGATACCATTTCAAAACATCGTAGGGGACTGACACACAAAATTTTAAAATCTGATCTCAGGTGATTTTGATTAATCAGTCGTTTCAGAGCTACTCACATATGACTGGAGAATGACACAAATATATCTTGCTGTTGAGAAGAAGCAAGAAATATGACTCAGGCACCTATAGGTTGATTATTCTGACATCCGTAGTGTGAAAGACTTTAGAACAGGGAAGTCGTTATTAAAGACAAGGAACAATGATGAATGGAAGATGAGAGGAAAATGAAGCATAATTTTACCATAGCCAGAAAACACAAGCCTTGTAGAATATATCAGGTGTTACATTTTTTTTTTTGTAGAGAACAGGAGGTGTTATACCATTGCTAAGAGCACCGGTGCACTTTCAGTGGAGATCTGAGTTCATTTCCATTGCTTCATGTTTAGGAAAGATAGATTAATGTCTGGAAGAATTGTGAGAAAACTTTGAAGGAAATAGAGGCACTATCATCTTGAGGACTGGAGGAGAATAACTTTGCTTAGCCTAGTGAAAGGGAAGATGGGAAAGGTGTGATTATTGTCAATGAATATATCAAGGGAATAAACAGGAAAGACAGACAATTCTTTCTGTTAAGCACAGCAGTGACAACAAATGAATCGTAAACTAGGCATAAATAAACTTAGGTTAGCAATTAGGGAGCTGCTTCTATGGAAGCAGGGTGTTTCTCGAGCAACCGCTCAGATGATTCTCACCTTCCCCATCTCATGTTCTCTCATCAGAAGTGTTGTCTGGAATAGGAAATACCTGTTCTGTCCAGGACTTGTGGTGTCCACAAGAAGTATTGGTTTTCACAGAAGAACTGTTTTAAATTAAAAAAATTTGCACTGAGGAATTTGTGGTGGTTTCTGTGTGTAAGGACTGTTAGCATTGTGTGTATCTGTTCAAAGCTCGTATTCCACTCTGAATAAATGAAAAATAGAGCCTTAAGTATCCATGGAGACAAAATGTGCTGGAGCACACAAACCCTGAAAAAGTTATAAGATATTTTCATCTCTAGACTTTTTTATTGAATGGAATGTATTTACGATGGGGGCAGATCACTTTGTCGTAAGACATAAAATCCTATGTACCAATTGGTCTTCTGGGCTTTAAAGTACATTAATATCATGAAGGCAGGAAATACAGAACTTGAGCAAACAAAGATTGTAGTCAAGTGCATAAAGAAAATGAAAATTGAGCTTTAGTGTCACTGGGGCAGAAAAATAGCTTGTAATTTTACTACAATGATTTAATCCAGTTCCATTTTTCCCCCTTTCCTTTTTTTTAATGTAGGGTACTTCTACATTATTTTTTTAAAATTTATTTTAAGATTTCTGCAGAGTGGAAGAAATATCAGTTGACCATCCCTTCCCCTCTGATGAGGAATGAGACAACGTTTTTGTCCTCGTGTGTATGGGGACAGAGCACAACTTGATTCTTGTGGAGGGTTAGAGAAGAGCCCTGGGAAGCGCTAGCAACCCAGTCCAGCAAATATGTGAGGGTTGTTTTTTATTTTTTTTTTTTGAAGACAGAAGCTATGCAGCCTTAAAAGGACTTGTTTAAATTTTTCTGTGCGTGTGCTGAATATGTCAAGTTTGTAAGGAGCCAGCAATTCTCGCATCCTTTTAAAGTGAAAATTATAGAATACTTCACATAATGTTTCTCACCAAAATGCAGATTCTATCTTTTGCTGCGAGTAGAATCATAAAACCGAATTTAGTGAGAAACAGCGTGTGGACTGTTATCATAATTTGCCGTTTAAAAATGGGTCGGGAGGCCAGGATCTGCTGGCTTCCAACAACCTTGACATAGTGCACTCAGAAGGAACCCCCTCTCCTCCCCCTGCAAACTTAAACAAGTCCTTGTAAGGCTGTATGAAAAGGATGGCTGATAGCTGAGGATATAGGTGCTGTATAAATTGTTAAATAAGTGAATTAAATAATATGAGAAGGACTGGAGTGAAATAGAAACCAGAAATGGCAGCAGAAATGCAAAGCTCTGTAGAAATTAGCTGGAGGTTTGATGCATTTCGTGGTTTCTTTGCCTTAAAATTGGTTCAGATGGTGGGGGAGTGTATGATATATTCCTGTTGTATAGACATGGCCGAGTTAGGGTCTCAAGAAAGGATCTGAGGAGTGTTTTACACTCAGTAGTTGGCTTCCATGAATTGCTAAAGAATGCAGCAATGGAGGCTTTGTGGATTTCGGTGTGTGTGGTTTGCTAATGGGGCACTGAGTGGCAGAGGTCTCGTTTGCTGTCATTGTTCAGAGTGCTTCCTTAGCTTACGGTTATTTTGTAGCAGCCAAATCCTGTGAGCCTTTGAACAAATGAAAAATGCGATTGCTGCATTAGAACAACTTCATTCTTTCCTCTGTGTGTTATACGTCTGGCTTTTCCCATTTTGAGCTCTTGTGATTAGCTTGCACACTACTTCTAACTTTCCTCCCACCAGGCACCGTGCTTCACTAGCCATCGCTGGATTTAACGCCGTCCCTTTTCGATGTGTGGCTTTATTATGAAATGTACGTTGGGTTAACGGGTGTGAGGTGCTTGGCTTTGCAAGCTGATACAGCAATCTTGTTTTCTTTTTCCTATTCTAATCTTTATTAATTTAGGTATTAGCATAGGTTTAATGCAGTATCACTTAGATCAGAAAAAATTTTAATTGTTCCTGTAAATCAAATCCCTTAATGCATCTTCTCATCTGTGAAACTCCTCTGGAATGGCCTTGGCTTAGCCAAGGCAGCTCTCTAGCACTGGTAACAGGCTGTGAGCTGTGATCTGGCTATGAACAAATGTAATGCGGTAAAGTCTACCCTGATAAAGTTTTTGGCTTTACTCCTATTATGTGTTTTAAGAGTTCCCCATATTTGATTTCTGTGTGGCTTGTAGCGTACCTCTGTCTGCCAGACTCTAGTCCTAATCCCTTTGACATGAATGGGAATTGTTTCTTCTCTCACTGGCGTCACTTGAAAAAGTCCACAGTCTCCCCCCCACCCCCCCGAAGTATTGCTGGTATGTCAGACACTCCAGCACTGCTTAAGCATTCTCAGGTGTCTGTCTCATTTGGCCTCTGGAAATGGCTTTATTACCAGACTTTGAACAGTGGCTCTTTAACTGGGCATTGACTTCATTTGTAATCATCATGACATGAAGGGCAGAACAACCTTTGCTACTTTAGGACTACTCTGTGTTTTATTGCTAATAATTATTAACATGCCACACCATTGTTCATACAGTATAGGATGCAGTTAAATCCAGTTGTGAATAAATACTTGCCAAATGTGACAAGTGCATCCTCTTTACCTCTCTTAGTAAGGAACACTAGGCTGGTTGAAGGCATAAAGGTTCATGCCATCTTTTCATGTTGTCCTCTCCTTCACAGAATCGATTTGGTTGGAAGAGCCCTCTGGGATCATGGAGTCCAACCTTTGCCCTAACACCCCCATGTCAACTAGACCTCGGCACTAAGTGCCACGTCCAGGCTTTTCTTGAACACCTCCAGGGATGGGGACTCCACCACCTCCCTGGGCAGCCCATCCCAATGCCTAACGACCCTTTCTGGGAAGAAATGCCTCCTCATTTCCAGCCTGAACTTCCCCTGGCGCAGTTTCAGACTATGCCCTCGTGTCCTGTCACCAGTTGCCTGGGAGAAGAGACCGACCCCCACCTGGCTACCCCCTCCTGTCAGGTCGTTGTAGGGAGCGATCAGGTCTCCCCTCAGCCTCCTCTTCTCCAGACCAAACCCGCCCAGCTCCCTCAGCCGCTCCCCATTAGACTTGTGCTCCAGACCCTTCACCACCTTTGTTGCCCTTCTCTGGACTCGCTCCATAACATTTAAATAAATACATTTAACATTGAGTAAGCTTCCATAGCTGCTGCTGTTTAGACGTCAGTGAAAGTCATGTGTCACATTTGTCATGGAGTACTCTGTTAATTGGTTCTGCACATTTGAGTCCCTCTCTTTGGGTAATCGTGGTCAGGAGACAGTGAACTGGGACAGAGCTTTTGGAAAAAAGCATGCTGGCAAGGGGGCAGGGCAAGAGACTTGATTAGGGCAGTGCTGTTCACGACTGAGACTTGGCATCAGATGAGTGCCATTATTTGTGGGTTTTGAATGGAGCTGCCCATCAATAGCCTTGAGTGCAAAGGAGATACCACTCTGCTCCAGAGGAATTTCAAGGCAGTGAGACGAGCAAAAGCTCCTCAAGGGAAGAAACAGTCTGGCTTATCTTCTTCTGTGATTTTTTTTTGGAAATGTCAGTTTTTATTTTGAGAATTGCTTTCTTTGATTTGCAGTAAAAGACCAAACTGTTTCCTTGGATTTTGTCCCTAGCCACACAGTTTTGGGCAACTTTACATTCAGACTTGAATCTAAATTCTTTGAGTCAGCTTTGTTGTTGGCATGAAATAGTAAAATAAAATTGAAGCGTAGTGGATTTCTTTTAAATGGAAAAGTTTGTTAGCTTATTAATTTCTTGGGTAGTTTGGTAATGAGTTACTCAGGCAAATGCTTTTATTACATTCTTTCTTATTTCAGTTTTTTCTGTTTGTCCCCTAAAGGAGAACTCTTGCTTTTGGCAACAGCTTTTATTGCCCACGTTTAGATGGAGTGGAAGTGTACAGCCAGCATGCTTGCTTCTGCTGCATAATGAAAAGTGTGTGCTATCGTTTTCAATTATGAAGAAATTTGTTTTCATGATAACTCTGAATATTCTGTGGGCTGTAATTATTTATCAAAGTAGATATTTTTTTATTTCAACAATTTACTAATTAGCATGTAAATACTCTTTAAAAAAATCCAAGACTGATGGTGAAGGTTTGGGGAAAATAGCATGGTGTACTAATTTTTTTTTCTAAATTATGTTTTGCCACTTGTTTTCTCAGCTGGTCAGCAAGCTACTGTAGATAAAAGTTTCTGTTTATCTAACAAGAAGTTTTATGTGTTTAAAACAGTTCTTTCCTTCCTCTGGGAAGGATGGAGTATGAAAGTAATAACTCACTCAAGTCTACTGATAAACTTCAATGAATGGTACTATCAGCTTAAAAACTGTATTCCTCTGTATGCTTTCCTGCCAGTTTTACAAGTACTGTCTAATATGACTTATACCAGGGAAAGATTAAAGTTATCTTTTTTTTTCTCTCTTTATTTTTCACAGAATTAGAGAATAGTTAAGATTGGAAGGGCACCTCTGGAGATGAAGTAGTCCGCCCCCCTGCTCAGAGCAGGGTCAGCTACACCAGGATGCTCAGGGCTGTGTCCAGTCGGGTTTTGGGTGTCTCCAGAGACAGAGACTACACAGCCTGGCTGGGCAACCTCTTCCACTGTTTGACAGACTACACAGCCTATCTGGGCAACCTCTTCCACTGTTTGACCACCATCACAGTAAAAGTTTTTATTTATGTTTAAGTGGAATTTCAGTCTGTGCCCATGGTCTCTTGTCCTGTCACTGGGCACCACAGAGAAGAGTCTGTGCTTCCTCCCTCCATCAGATATTTCTGCACATCAGGAAGAACC
>NW_009593216.1:24150-25093 GCF_000690535.1 Cariama cristata
AAGGCTTCTCCAGTGCTCTCAGCCTCCGCTTGTATGAGAGATGCTTCTGTCTGTTAATCATCTTTGTGGCCCTTTGCTGGAGGACTTGCTCCAGTAAGTCAGTCCCAGTCTCTCTTGTACTTGGGAGCCCAGAACTGGACCCCAGGTATGTCTCACCCAGACTGAGCAGAGGGGAAGGATCCTCTCCATTGACCTGCTGGTGACACTTTGCTTAATGCTGCTTACACAGCTTAGGAAGCTCTTGGCTTTCTTTACTGTGAGGGCGCATCACTGGCTCCGGTTCAGCTTGTTGTCCGCCAGAACCAGGACCTTTTCTGCAAAGTTGTTTTCCAGCCCAGCAGCCCTGCTATATTTGACTTGTATGCTGGACGGTTCTTGCATTATGCCCAAGTGTCCCCGGAGGTCTGGCAGCTTTGCCATGATGTGGGCCTGACAGGCAACCGTGTCGTTACAGTTACATACTTTTGTGCAGCATGCCTACGCTGTCCTACAGGCAGCATAGGCAATCTGCACGCCCGTTAACTCCTGCGGCATTTGACGTCTGTAGTTGGCTTATAGACCTCGTGATGGCTACTTGACGTAACTGCAGTGATCTGCTAGGAGGCATGGTCCCAGGGTGGAAATCAATACTGTGTGCTCAGTTTGTGCACACAGCGTAGACAAGAGTACACAAGCTTGGTTCCGGACTAAACTTTCTCTGTTGTGGGTGCCTTAGTACCTTACCTTACGCCAAAAATGAGCTAGTATCCAAAAGGGTTTGGCACAAGGAGAATTGGTCTTGTTCTCAAAAGCTGGTGTAGATCTGTTGTTATTATCTAAGTGCTCTCCCCAGGTGGTTTATAAATGCAAGTCTTCTCTCTCTTTCGTGTAGATCTTTCAGTCATATTAAGGCAGTCATTAAGAGAAAAAAAACCCCACAAACTTGCTTGTAAACCAACAAAAA
>NW_009593217.1:0-40942 GCF_000690535.1 Cariama cristata
ATGAGTCAGCAGTGTGCCCAGGTGGCCAATAATGTCCTGGCCTGTATCAGAAATAGTGTGGCCAGTAGGACTAGGGCAGTGATCATCGCCCTGTACTCAGCACTGGTGAGGCTGCACCTCGAATACTGTGTTCAGTTTTGAGCCCCTCACTACAAGACAGACATTGAGGTGCTGGAGCATGTCCAAAGAAGTGCAATGAAGCTGATGAAGGGTCTGGAGCACAAGTCTTATGAGGAGCGGCTGAGGGAGCTGTGGGTGTTTAGCCTGGAGAAGAGGAGGCTGAGGGGAGACCTTATCGCTCTCTACAATGACCTGAAAGGAGGTTGTAGCAAGGTGGGGGTCAGTCTCTTCTCCCAAGTAACCAGTGATAGGATGAGAGGTAATGGCCGCATGTTGCGCCAGGGGAGGTTTAGATTGGATATTAGGAAAAATTTCTTCACTGAAAGGATTGTCAGGCACTGGAACAGGTTGCCCAGGGATGTGGTAGAGTCACCATCCCTGGAGGTACTTAAAAGACGTGTAGACGTAGTGCTTAGTGACATGGTTTAATGGTGGAGTTGGCCATGCTAGGTTTACACCTGGACTCGATGATCTTAAAGGTCCTTTCTAACCTAAATGATTCCATGATTCTATGAAATGGAAAGTCATATAATGAGATTAGTGCTAGACTACCTCCGAAGTTCTTCCAGCTCAACCCTTTCCAAAGAAAAATTCTGAGCTGTGTGCCTGCACAGCAGAAGAAAACAGCTCTGTACAAGTTTGCATCCCCTTTGCATGGAAATAACTGTTTTATCCCCATCTTGAAGCTGAACCCAAAAAGCAAGGTAACATCATGCTAAGAAAGTACAATTGCAGAGGAGAGATTAGTACAAGAAAAGCAAAACTCAAAACAAATTCAAAAAGAAAAAAGAAGTCTTGTAATACTTGACCTGCAAATATTTTGTGATGGAGAAATGTTGGGTTAGTAAATCTGCATATGGCACACACATATTGCCTGTGGAATCAGATGTGCATTTGATTTTCAGTATCATCTGGTAAGGGGAGAGATCAGTGACTGGCAAGCCAGTCAAGCTGAGTAGGTGGGGAGAGAAGACATTTGGCACACTCGTCAGAGCTGACTTAATTCCCAGGAATCAAGGCACTAGTGGTGCGCAGAAGGATATGCTGCTGGGCTCAGCCTGTAAAACAGCTTAAGAATCAACTGTGATTACATTGGACCAGGCTATCGCCAGTCCAGCTCTGAAGGGGATCAGGGCTGGGAAGGGCTTGTAAGCCCATAGTTACTGGGCTGTGCAGGGGCCCCAAAGTGCTGGGAGTGCAGGAGGAGAGTGCAGAGTGGGGCAGTTCTGCCAGTTCCTATGCCATGGAGCTGGGTGTAGATGACAATTTTCCAGGTGGGGTCCACAGAGGTGTCTCCCTTTGTATTGTACAGGAGAGAATGTAGTAGGGGAATCTGAAGTCAGTGGAGCTGAGGGCGCAGACTTCTTTTGGCACAGTTTTAGTAATATCACCTGTCGGGAGAGACTGTACGTAGCTCTAAAAGAACTGTGAAAACTCTTCAACTTTGTACATGTCAGCTAGTAAAATGGATGTTAAAGCAACATTTATGAAAACCTGGCTTTCAAGGCGGCATGTCCTGATCATGCCTGTCCTGTTTGGATCCTTTTCATCTGGCTACCTGCACATAAAGCAAGCTAAAGAAAAACTTTGGTGTGATTCACAGCAGCCTTTTAAGCAATGAAGAAATACACTAAGTTCTCGTTCATTGAGTACTCTGAGCCTAGTTAAGATAGATTTGCAGAGTACATATCCCTGTATAGGATATATATAGAGAGGAACCATCTTTGTTTCCTGTGGTGCAACAGCAATAGGTTCAAGGTATATTTTACTTAAAAAGGGAGAATATTTTCAGAAAGCAACACCTCTAAGAGAGCACTCTCAGCAGAATCCACTTTTCATGTCTAGCTTTAAACCATGCTGATGTGCTGACCCAAACACCCTCATAAATTTAGACTGTATGGAAGGTGCTGCATGTAATTATCTGAAGCAGCTAGAACATTTATTATGATAATTAAAGTCAATTTCTTTTATGACAGGTTCAAAAAATAAACATCACCTCTAACACTTCCGTTGTTTTCCTATCTCTTGCACAATATAATATTGCCACAGTAATGACTGTATCTCACTACCCTCCTAGCAAATTCCAAACGCAGGGACATCATAATTCACTTGGCTAGTTTCCTTCCACATGACTGCTTCACTCAGCCACAGTAGATGGATATGTTCCTTAAAATGTTGATAGCACTCCTGACTTGGTTTGCTTTAAAAAATGAGTGGTTTATTGTTGTCAGAACACCTCTGGATAATGAAGGACATGGTTTGAATTATTGCTAAGAAATTATTAGCTCATAAGCAATGCTAGACACATCCTAATGCACTCTGAAATAGGATGTTATTATGACTGTGGGAACAATATGAGACTGAGAATGTCTTATACCATTCATTTCTGTGTAAATGTCTGTTCTGTTTGGAGCTGGAAAAGAATAGCAGTCTATTAAAATAATCACAAACTACTTTTCCTCTTGGGATTATATTCTGGGCCCAATTAATAGATTAACAAAGTTATTGACAGTGTTCAGAACGTTTGATTTTCAAACTTCTACTGAAATGTATTTCAGTTTTAAAGCAAAGGATGCTCCATTTAAGTCAAACCAAACAAGGTACCTTAGGGAAATAGAATGATGCAATTTGTTACCAGCAATCCTGTTCAACATCAGCTGTCTGTTTCTCTGTTCTTTTCTTGACTTCTCTTTGCAATAGAAACAGTAGTTATCTATATCACAACAAAGCCTTTTCCAGGCCTTATGTCCAAGGTCACAGATCTTTTGTGTTGTGGGCTGAGCCTGCACTTTCTGAGAAAAATTCCCTCTCTGATATTGCCTGTGTATTAAACAAAGACATATACAAAAAAAATATACAAAAAAGTACAGTGAAGCTCTAGTTTTGATTCACACTTCAAATAGGAGAAAGTGAATAAAAAAAGAGCTATTATTAAGAAATGTTTATGGAAAAGTTCACCCGTTACAATAGGACAAAACCCAAGAAAACCATGGCTGTTCTTGCAGCTCTCAAAAGTAGTTCAGAATAGTCAAAACAAGCAGGATATCGAGGAAGTACTTGCTGTTCTTAATGGCATACATCTTTCAGGGAAAACCAAACAAAAATCTGCAGAGAAGGAGACTCCATAACCTCTCTGGGCAGCCTGTTCCAGTGCTCTGTCATCCTCAAAGTACAGAAATTTTTCCTCATGTTAAGGATGATGAGTTATCCACAACTTCCCTGGGCAACCTGTTCCCAGACAATATTTTTTAAGACTAAAAATTTTAACTGTTCCTTGGCCTCCTACCACCAACACTGTATCTCACACTGCCTCCTCCCCCACAGTTTGTGGTAAGCAGGGTTCCTTTCTCACTCTGATAGGGAGTCAGTGTCAGCTAGTTGCTGTTTTGCACAGGAGGTGGGGTATTCTACTGTGATGGGCATCTCAGACCCCAATAAGCTTCATGAAAAATCCTTGACAGTCTTAAAGGTGCAGCAGCATCCGAAGAAATACAGAAAGAAGGACTCACTCTACTGATATCTGAGGGCCTTATTTTAAAAGAGAAATGGACACAAAAGGCTGCATTCTCAAAACCAGGCTGATGTTTTCTATAGCTCCCTTCTTGCTTTCAGCAGGGAGTATAAATCACACTGTGGCAGTGATAGCATGGACAGGGTATGATCAGGACCTGGAGGTATCTCTGCAAAGTTGGGTAGTCTGTCATGTTCTTACAGGAAACTCACAGTGGGGCAGTCAACAAGCCTGCCTGGCAGCTGAGAGATGAGAGTGGGGTCTACTGCAGCTCAGTGTTAGTAGCTAGAGTTTGATTGCCAGCAATTTAATACCATCCCTGGGAGCACTGGATCACTGGAGGAAAGAAAAGCATGCTCAGCGTAAGCATAAGCTCAACATAGGAGGGAGAAGATGCATACCTGCCTACATTGCTATGGTTACACATTATTAGGGCACAGGAGTGAGGGCCTTGCTGAGAGTTATGGTGAGCCCCAGAAATTCCATAGACCATAAACAAGAGCTTGAACTGAGATAAACGTATTGAGTATGTGGAGAACCTTCTCCTCCATGGGTTGTGCTGAACTGAAAAAAAAAAAAAGCGTGTAAAAAATATTGCAAGGCCTGAGATCTTGGTGTAGACAACACCAGGAATATATGCAACTGTTGTGTGGCCGCGGGATTTGCCTACATGTTACACAGCAAAAATTTGAGTGGGGCCTTCATGCTCCAGTGCTAACGTTCAAAGTTAACTAGCGGGTTCTCCTACATGTTAGTCCACAGCATTAGTGATGCCTTAATGTACTTCACCTTCTTGTGGGACATTTTGAAGACAGAAATGAACATATTGTGATGGATAGTGACCCTTAAAATTCTCTCTGATTCAGGCCATGTGCTATTCCACAAGTATCCATGCAAGCTAAGCTGAAGACAAAAATAATTGGGTAAAAGTCAGTGTGAAGTGCAGCAATTGACATTAGATGATGTAAGATTCTTTTTTTCCGTTGACCATTTTTTCTCTTGCTCATACCCTGTTAGTCTTTTGGTCCCATTATATTCCACACTGGGGTGTCTTAATTTTAAACTGTCTTTCTCTGAAACTCCTCCGCCTCTCTTAGGAAGAACTTCTCGGTGTATTAAACTATTCTTTGGTTATAGATCAATCATTTTTAAAAATAATAGGACATTAACTAAATATATCTATGTCTCTATTAGTAATGCAAGTGTGTTGAAAAAAAAAGTATTCAAACATTGACTAATGAATTTAATAATTTCCATAGAAAATGGCATAAAGAATGAAAATAACTCATTAGAAAAGAGTCTATGAAAGTAAATATTTAGCCTGCTAAAGTTTCCTGGGGAAACTCAAGATCTTAAATATCAAAAAAGTCATAAAATATACTTAACTCAAATTACAGTGCTGATTTTGTTGCTGTTGTTTTTACTATTACAACTCTGTGTTATTCCAATGAATACATATGGGAAAAGTTACAGCTAGAAAGTGTCATTTATTTCATCTTTGTAAACTTGTGAACCACTAAGAACAATCCCGATTTGGCTCCTAGCTGTCAAATATTTTCAGTCAGTCACAACAAAATAGTGAAAACCACTCCCTTTTTATACCGACTCATCTCCTATATTTGTCACTGCTCATGGGGACTACTAGCTAAAGTTCAACACTTCCAGCAGTCAGCTACAACTACAAGGCCCACTCTAATACACATACCTATCTATCTAGGGAATTCTCCTTCATGTTTGTATGTTTTATTCCAAGGTAAGTTAAAAATTAAGTGAACTAATTAGGGTAAAAAACAAAACCCAAATCAGCTAACATTTCTATATCGAGTTTTCACTTACTGCACAGCAACAAGATAATAAATTGTATGACAAGGAGATGAAAAACCTGAGTCTTTCATCCTCAGTCACATGGTGACCTGGACTTATATTCTGATTTTGATAAGCCGAGCCAAAGAGAATGCGCTAAGCGGGGAGTATCTGCATTTGCAAAATGCTTTCCAGATGATAAGATTATGGAGATAAGTAACGAAAGTTTGTTAGGCTACTACCATACCTGTGCAGAGAATGTTTAGGCTACTACCTCATTCCACAGGAATGTGGTAGATTTTTGCTGTTTCTCAGACACATTCTTTTTATCTCTTGCTTCTCACATTCAGGTTTAACATTTCCATGGTTTTATAAGGAGTAGCAGTTCTATTATCAAGTAAAGGAATAACATTCAGCACTGAATGGCACATTAATACCTGGTCAAAATGCAGTTATTAGAGAAATTAGGTCCTTCCTGAAGAAGTTGCTAAAGCACACCAAGTTCACAATTTACAATAGGAGCTTGATGGAAAAAGTATCATGATTTCAGGCATTTAGCCAATAGCGTTGCCAACATTGCATCCAGTCAGAAAACAGGGTATTTGACCCATCACAGTTCTTACTGCTTTTGGACTCCCTGTTCCAAGGTACTTATAATCCATATCTATGCTTTTAAAATGAAGCCTGTCACTGATATTATTTTGAAGACAATTAGATCATAAGATGATTGTAGAGTCCTAGTGGATTTTAAAGATACTTTAGCCCCTCTCCATTTATAAGGTCGATACTTGAACTGAGCTAGGATACTTCTGGAAAAAAAAAAGAAATTGAATAAGTAGAGGGCTGGCAATCAGATGCCTCTGAATTGCATTAAAGATTTATCCACATCCCTAGTGAGCTTAATTGTTGGACTTCTGAACTATCTTGTCCCCCAGGACAGCAGTGGTTGTAATCGTTCATAAAAAAAATCACTGAAGGTTGATCACTTAGTCTTAGACATCAGAAATGGGAAGAAGAGATTGCAGATGGCACTTGGTAACTTGTTGTGGTTCCAGTGCTGTAAGAAAAGATTGTAATAACATCAGGAACTTAATTTTCTACTTAACTGGTCATTGTCTTCATAGGCATTTTCAGATATAGTGGATCACGTTACCATTCACTCCAGAGGAAGACATTCACTATAGAGGAAATTTAATTCAGATCTTCAGTTATAAGGATGGGAAGACATTTCCCAGGTAGTGGGGAAACAAAGGTATTTAGGGGACATGTAAGTAGGCGATCTGCCATGAGTTGAAGGCTTTTTCCCCTCTTCAGCATAGAGTAGGTTGTACATCCTCAGTGCAAAGAGAAACATTTTCCCCCAAACATTCATCTTGCCTGGATTGAGGGTCAAGCTGCTCTTCACTGAAGAACAAGACTTCTGGAGCAGCCCAAAATCTGAATAGCCTGTATGAACTAGTAAAAGGCTTTTCTATAAGAAATAGAATGAATCAAAATCAGACTGAAAAAACAGTTGAAAGAGGGGTAAAATTTCACCTGCCACAACTTGAGGGGAAAAAAACCCCACAAACTGCAGGGAAGCCAGACAGGGAACATGCTATTAACTGGTTGGCATTTATGCAGGATCCTGGGATGAATGGCCTTTGCAGGCTCTCTACCAGCACTGTACAAGCTATTTCTGTATGAAGGGCTTCATGTTCACAGAGGCTGAGTGTTCTTTTTTTTTTTTTTTTTTAACTATTTTCATGCAGTCAAATAATGATGACAGAAATGCCAAGAAACAAGATCAAATGTACTGTGGGTCACTAGTGCTCTTTTACCAAAGTGCTTCTGGTGTTTGGCACCTAGACCAGCTCATCAACACATATCAGAGGTTAAAGAAAATAATAGCCTAGGCACTGTAGAAAATGATAAGAAACAAGCAGCAGTGAGGCAGATACTACTGTCTGAATCCAATGTTATTTCCAAAGGTTAGAAGAGAATGAATATTTCTCCTTTTTTTAAATGTCAATTTAATCTGAAAGACAGTGAATCTCAAATAACATTTCAAACTAATGTAGGACTTCTGAAAACAAGGTAATTGCTGATCTAGCAGCCAGGGATTTCATCTTGAACTGATTGTTACTTTCAATACCCTTGTTACTTTACAATGTAAATACATATATCAGGAGCAGAAAACAAAAATGTAGGAAGAGAAAGGGGAAAAAAGATTCAAGGACAGCTGCTGAGTCCTTGGCAATGGTAAGCTACTGAAATTGATGTGCTGAGATTTAAAGAAGGATGTACTATTATCTGTCTGGTTATTTTGTGATCTTTCCTCAGCAAACACAGAGGCTGCTACAGTAAAGGCTTTGTGTTTTTTTGTTTTGTTTTGTTTTGTGTTTTTTTTTGTTTTTGTTTTTGTTTTTTGTTTTTTTTTTTGTTTGTTTGTTTTTTGTTTTTTTTTTTTGTTTTTTGTTTTTTTGTTTTGTTTTTTTTTTTTTTGATAGGAAATCAGTCACTTTAGAGGTGAGGGGTCTTCCTGAAGGCTACACAGGAAATCCACAGTACATCTGAGGAATCCAAATCCAGGGTTTTAGTTTTGGATATTTCTCCCAAATGTTGTTCTTACACCATAATCAACAATCATATAACTTCTTAAATCTCTTTAAACATACTCTGCACCTGGCTTAAGACACGGTAACAGACTTCAGCTTTTGCTGCTTATGAATCAGAAGATGACAAGTTACAGGAATTTTTATAATCCTGATGCAGCTGCAGATGTTCAGCTTAAATATTACAAAAAACTTCTTGACTAGAGGACTGATTCAGGTCAGGGGCAGGCACCCAGAGGTACTGTGGAGTCTCCATCTGAAAGTTTTTTAGAGTCAGGTAGACAAATATCTCTGCAGATATGCCAAATTATTCCTACTCTGGGAATGGAGGTATGGACAGGGTACAGTAATGAATCAGCTGATGACTCTTTCAAGCAATAGTAATAACAGCACTCTGGGAGCAGAGTTCAAAGTCTTCACTGTCACTGCATGCTCTAGATGCCTGTCTAGGATTTAAAGGCTCTAGTTTAAAAGCTTTCTTTGCAGAACTGCCATCTGATTAAGTCAATAATTTCTTTTTATTTTTTTTTAAGATCCAAATCGTCACAGCTAGGTTAACAATAATTAAATCTGGCTGTAACCTAATTGTTGGAAAGGCTTTGAGATCTAAGCACAAATTTATTATCAAATCAGTTGTTTAAAAAAAATGAATTAGCTGCTGAGAAAGATGAATAACATCTTACCCATACAGTGCTACTGACATCATAGATTCATGCTCATTTTGAATATGATCTACAAATTAATGGCTTGCACTAGAGAATCCAGGATTCAAAGCAGTGTACTTGCAGCGATCTTTTCCTTTTCCACAAAGTAAAATGACCTTAAGACAGAAATTAATATAACAGTTTCACCAAATTTGTCCTGCTGCTATTTATGCCAACAGCATGATGAAAGGAGCTAATTCTGTTTGGGAGTATGGGGGAAGGCATGGAAGGATGATTCAAAAGAGAAGAAAAATGCATAATGCATTGGTAGAACTTTGATGTATAACTGTGCTGCAAACTCATCTGAACTATTTTTTTTCTTTCTGTATTAATTTAAGTGCTCTGGAAATGTCGATTGTCAGCTTTTATAGGAAAAAAAAAAAAAAGAGTTCTGTCTTTATCCACAAATCAATGCTATAAGAAGACTAGCAACACAAGGTTCTGCACAAACCATTATCTTTCAACATGGTCTAAGTCCTGAACAGCCCAAGAGGCAGAAATCATCTACTGCCATATTTCAAGAGAACGATCTGCATAATAAATGTGGCAAGTGATGATGGCGTTTTGTAATGTATGCACTCCCTCAACAGGAAATATACTAGGATGCCAAATCCAAAACTTCATACGAATTTTTAAATAGCCCTCACTCCTTCACGTACCCTGTGTTGAATTTAGAATAAAAATTTAAAATGTAAATGCACCTTCTCTTGCATCTCTTTTAGGGCTCTGAAGGTGAATTTTCTTCTGTGTTCACATGCTTGTAAGTATTGTTTTAGAACTGTGCATCCACTGAAAAGAAATCCTGATAATCCCCCTTGATCAGATATGGAAGTGATACACTAAAATCCTTTGAGAAGTAGAATGAGCATAAGATCATCCAAACACTCACCCTTCCCTCTTTTCTCCCGCCTACATGCTAAGTAGTATGAGAAAGTGAAATACTTGTCTTTCTGTTAGTTGGTAAGACTAAAACCACTCCTGTCTGCTATGAAAACTTTCTTTTTTGCCGAACACATTTTCTAATAAAGACTACATGTGCCTTTTCAAAGTAGCTGGTGGTCCTCCAGGAATTATTTTGAGGACTCTTTGCAAGAACAAATTCATATTTGCCAAATCCAAAGACAGGGAATCTGATCAAAGTTCCATAGTATCAGGATGAATCTTCCTATTGAAGTTCGGAAGTTGTTCTAAGCATGTCTCCTAGGCATGGCAGCCTACCTATAAAGTTGATGGGATCCTGTCTAAATTCAGAATTAACCTGGACAATTTTTTTTATTAAATGAGGAGTGATCAATTCAACAATTTTTACTCCCAACTGTGTGTTCAGGAAAACTGATGCATCAGTTTTGACCATGGGTAGCCAATTCTGAAGAATACAGGCCTTCAGTGAACCACAAAATATAGATTGCACAAAAAAAAAAAAAAAAAAACAAAGGAAAACTCTTTACAGTGAAAAAAATCAGATTTCCTTATGTCTTGTAAATGTGACCTGACTTTTCTGATCAAGAATTCACCATTATAAAATAAAGCTTATGACAAAAGTAAATTAAATCCATGAGTCATGAACCATACACCTTAAGACAAGCTATGCAGGAGAAGTACACACTTAATCAGACAGAATCAACTGTCAGTAACTGTATCCCAGGATGGAATTTTAACAAAAAAAGGCATCTACAGTGTAACTGGATAATATAACACATTGTGTAACACACGCTACAGTTCACTATAGAAGCCAGGGAAGTATTTCTGAAGGGGCAGGAAGTGTTTCCTTTGGACCCCGTGGTCTGAAAAGCTGACGTTCGATAGTACATGCCTGACATGACTAGCTCAGACTTTGATCAGCTCTTTAACCATGTGTGTGTTTTGGGTCCTATGAGAAGCATGTTTGCTAAGTACTTTATTTACACTGTACAGCAGGATACAAGGCGTAATAAGAAATTTATATACTTGGCACACATTGATTTGTGAATGTGCTGTCTATGCAGAATATAGCTATGAAGTCTGCAGTGTTGTATTTATACCAAAGAAAAAGCCAACTTCTATTTATTACTTAGGCTGAATACTGAGAGCTTCCCAGGTTAGATCCGCTCAGCTGTAAATTATGAAAGGTACAATGGGAATGAGTTAAAGCATTATGCCAGCACTGCAAAAACTTTATTGGAAGTCAGTTATCAAGATGTCTTTCATACATAGTTTATTAGATATGTATCAATGACAAATGTCTACTGCTGATAGACTTATAAATGAACGCAGCCTGCAAATTCTTTATTTCTATTGAGAGTAGCATATTACATCAATACTTTATCCATGTATATGTACATGCTCATTAATAACTGTCAGAAAAAGAATTAGATTATGCTGTCTTTTTGTACAAAGGAAATATTCTTGGAATTAGTCAGGTTTGTATCAAGCACTGGTCAAGCATTTCCTGCTCCTCTCCATGTAGAACAAACTCAGTGGCTGAAAGGACATCCAGCAATGCTGATGATAGCTTTCTTCCTGTGTGAGAATGCCTGGTGAAGAGAGCAGCCGTTTGCCCCTCTTTGTTTTGAACACACTCGCTTCATGTCACAGATGCTGTTTTTAAAATCAGTCTTCCTCTTAAAATACCTGTTTTCTAGTTAAATAATCCACAGCTTTCTTTAAAGATCAGGTCAAGGAGCTGGGATTTCAATGCGTTCACATTTCAGATTCTTTAGTGAACCAGGTTTTCAAGGGTTACTTCAACCACAGTGGCGAAGTTTTGATAAGCCAAGAAAAAGCTTTACACACATATGTATTTTTTGGATGCATTTCCAACAGAGGCTCAGAAGTTGCTCTTGTTCGTTGTCCTATACAAGACTTGAACCGAGAGGTGGCCAAAGTCAGCAAGTTCCTGTCTCCAAATCCTACAGGTAATAGGCAAACAGGCAAACAAATCAGAAAGAAATGCTTAACCCACAGACAAAGATATAGTCCTCCATGAAAGTGAAGAAGCAGCGTTTCATGGAATCAGCAAATAACTATTTTTCCCCTTTGGAGTTTTACTTACCAGTAAGAAGTCTTTGGAGTAATGTTCTGTTTTTCACCCATGCCCCAAAGCTTAAACTTTCAACTGAAGTGATGATATAAACCTTTTAGGAAAAGGTGTTTCTGTGGTTTTCCTCAGGAATACCTTTAAAAATACTCAATATACTCAGTTGGCAAGGACACAGTGGAGACAACAATAAGTTCTATGGTCAAGCGCTAGACTGAGGCAGATGGAGGGGTCCCGGAGCTACGGAAACCCAAGGAAGAGCAGCAAGATGTGCCAGGAACTGGCAGCTCTCGTGAGTGAGGCTAACGCATCCTGGGCATTACCAGGAGCAACTGCAGGAGATTTAAATGACCCTAAGGAGTGCCAGCTCCCAGGAGCGCTGCTAACACGGCGTGGTGCAGCAGTTTGCACAGCAGTTCATGCAGAAGAGCGCTGAAGCTTTGCCACCTCAACAAGGGAGCAATGGTATCTACCCAGCAGAAAGTCATGGTCTTTCTAAGCTCTGCACCCACCATGACTGACACAGCTGCCCAGACAGAGCTCCGGTAGGAACACGTGGCCACCCTGGTGTCGGGCTGCAGGGTGTGCCCTGCTCTGCTGCAGGTACCAGACTGCACTGGTGAGCCCGACTGTGGGAGGTGTGCACAGGGAGAGGAACTCTTCCGCTCAGTGACAGAGCTGTGGGAGGAAGTGAGTAGGTTGAGGAGTATCAGGGAGTCTGAGAGGGAAATAGACTACTGGAACCACAGCCTACCTTCCCTGGGGCAGGCCCAACAGGTAGATAAGATGCGTGATACAGAGGATTTCCTATCCTCTCTCCGCGTGGTTGAACACAGCCAAGAACATAACGGGCAATAATGACAAGTCCCTGCCTGTCATGGCAGGTGTGTCTCCCCTGTGACTGCTCCACTTTCACAGGTGCCCTTGCAAAATTGGTATGAAGCTCTGCAAGTGGAACCAAACAATAATAAGGATGATGGTTCATCTAACTTGAAGGAGTCGTCAAGGTAAAGTTGACCTAGGCCCAACATCAAAACTGTTTGCATTAAGAAAAAACAGACCAGTGACTGTTGTAGGAGACTCTCTCCTGCAGGCCAGACCCATTCGTTAGGGAAGCGTGCTGCCTCCCTGTGGCTCGGTCTAAGGACGTGAAGAGAAAGCTTTCTACACAGGTATGGCCCTTGGTCTATTATCCATTACTGATTTTTCAGGTAGGCAGTGACAAGGCTGGAACTAGAAGTCCGAAGGCAATCAAGAGAGACTTCAAATCCCTGGGACAACTGGTCAAGGGATCAGGAGCACAAGTATTCTCCTTTATTCCCCCAGTTGCTGGAAATGATGAGGGAAGAAACAGGGATAGCCAGCAGATCATTAGCTGGCTCCAAGACTGGTGTCATTGGCAGAATTTTGAGTTTTTTGAACACGAGTCAGTCTACATGACACCAGGCCTGCTGGCAACAGACGGAGTACACCTGTCTCAAAGGGAGAAAAAGATCTTTGCACAGGAGCTAGCAGGGCTCATCAAAAGATATTTAAACTAGATTTGAAGGAAGAAAGGGGTAAAACTAGGCTTGCCAGAGATAAGCCTGGGAGTGGCATGTCAGTGTTTGTGGGATGGTGTACTAACGAGGTCCTTGGGTCTGTCGCCTCAGTGGAGGCAGGGGATGGAGAGTCATGCAGCAGGAAAGGCACAAGGGTCATTGATGGGTTAGATATCAAGGAAGTGCCTGAGAATGGTCACGTAGGAACTAGGCCTTCTTTCATCAAAAAGGTGGCTGGATCAATAGCTCAGTTCAAGTGCATCTACAGCAATGCACACAGCATGGGCAACAAAGGAGGAGCTGGAAGCCATTATGCAGCAGGAAAACTATGATATAATTGCCATCACAGAAACATGATGGTATGTCTTGCACAGCTGGAGTCCTGCAATAGAAGGCTATAAACTATTCAGAAGGGAAATGCAGAGAAGGAAAGGTGGTAGGGTGGCCCTGGGTGTAAGGGAGCATTTCAATTTTCTAAAGCTTAACAATGGTGATGATAGAGTTGAGTGTTTATGGGTAAAAATCAGAGGGAAGGCCAATAAGGCAGACATGATGGTGGGAGCCTGCTATAGACCACCCAACCAGGATGAAGAGGTAGATGAAATAGTCTATAAGCAGCTGGGAGAAGTCTCACAATCGCTAGCCCTTGTTCTCATGGGGGACTTCAAGCTACCAGATGTCTGCTGGAAATACAACACAGTAGAAAAGAAACAGTCTAGGAAGTTCCTGGAATGTGTGGAAGAGAACTTCCTGACAGAGCCAGTGAGGGGGCCAGCTAGGGAAGGTGCCTTGCTGGACCTGTTGTTTGTGAACAGAGAAGGACTTGTGGGTGATGTGGTGGTTGGAGGATGTCTTGGGCACAGTAATGATGAAATGATAGAGTTCTTGATTCCTGGAGAAGTAAGGAGGGTGGTCAGCAGAACTGCTACCTTGGACCTCTGGAGGGCAGAATTTGGCCTGTTCAGGAGCCTGGTTGACAGAGTCCCTTGGGAGGCAGTCCTGAAGGGGAAAGGGGTCCAAGAAGGCTGGACATTCTTCAAGAAGTAAATTCTAAAGTCACAGGAGCAGACTGTCCACAAGTACTGAAAGACAAGCTGATGGGGAAGACCACCGGCCTGGATGAAAAGAGAGTTTTGGCTGGAACTCAGGAAAAAAAGGAGAGTTTATGAACTTTGGAAGAAGGGGCAGGCACCGCAGGATGACTACAAGGCTATGCAGGGAGAAAATGAGAAGGGCCAAAGACCAGCTAGAACTTAATATGGCTACTTAATATGGCTACGGCCATAAAAGACAATAAAAAATATTTCTATAAATACATTAGCAACAAAAGGAAGGCTAAGGAGAATCTCCACCCTTTATTGGATGCAAGGGGAAATATAATGAGAAAGGAGGAGAAAAAGACTGAGGTACTTTATGCCTTCTTTGCCTCAGTCTGTAGCAGCAAGACCAGTTCTCTGGGTACCCAGCCCTGTGAGCTGGAAGACAGGGATGGGGAGAGGAATGAAGCCCCCATAATCCAAGAGAAATGGTTTGTGCCCTGCTACACCACTCGGATACACACAAGTCTATGGAGCCCGATGGGGTCTACCCAAAGGTACTGAAGGAGCTGGCAGAAATGCTCACCAAGCCACTTTCAATCATTTATCACCAGTCTTGGCTAACTGGGGAGGTCCCAGTTGACTGGAAGTTCGTAAATGTGACACCCATCAACAAGAAGGGCGGGAAGGAGGGCCTGGGAACTACAGCCTCCAGGTTATGGAGCAGATCATCTTGAGTGCCATCACACAGCATGTACAGGACGACCAGGCGATCAGGCCCAGTCATCATGGGTTTATGAAAGGCAGGTCCTGCTTCACAAACCTGATCTTCTTCTATGACCAGATGACCCGCTCAGTGGATGCGGGAAAGGCTGTGGATGTGGTCTACCTAGACTTTAGTAAAGCCTTTGACACAATTTCCCACAGCATTCTCCTGGAGAAACTGGCTGCTTATGGCCTGCGTTGGTGTACTCTCTGCTGGGTGCAAGACTAGCTGGACAACTGGGCCCAAAGAGTGGTGGTGAATGGAGTTAAACCCAGTTGGCGGCCGGTCACAAGTGGTGTTCCCCAGGGCTCGGTATTGGGACCAGTTCTGTTTAATATCTGTATCAATCATCTGGACGAAGGGATCGAGTGCACCCTCAGTAAGTCTGCAGACAACACCAAATTGGGCAGGAGTGTTGATCTACTGGAGGGTAGGAAGGCTCTGCAGAGGGATCTGGACAGGCTGGATAGATTGGCCGAGGCATGAGAATAAGCTTGTGTAGTATAGGTATTCAGGAAAAACATACAGAAAGAAATATGTTAAGAGATCCATTGACAAATCCCTGGGTGGTAATTTCTTCATACATGTAGAAGGAAAGTTTGGCTAGAGGAATTCCTAAGGAACAGTGCTGAGGTGATTAACAGAAGTAATTTTTTTATTTAGTATTGGTATTGTGACAGCTTCATGGCCATTCTAGACTAATGAGCCTGATTTGTCTCCTAAGCCAAATATAGTCCCAGTCCTCTGCAACACTTGGGTGGTAGACTTTGCAGGTAGATTTTATTCCTGTACACTGCATAAAGCTGAGAAGTCATGGCTGAATGCAAAAAAATACTGCATCTGAATGTTAAATGAACTAAAAAAAGGAAACATATTTGAACTTACTGTCATAAGGTAGGAAGGTAGGCACACTTACTTTTTGCCCTCTTATTCTATGTGTTTTTTCATTCATGGTGAAAGAGACAATCCGTACTCCAGGTACCTTACAAAGGTCAGAGACCGGCAGATGAAACAGTGGAACAGAGATGGTAAATTCATTTACTCTATGACAAACAGGGCACTTGAAGAGAAAAGACATACTTATGTTTACATATCTTGTTGAAATGTAGACATTGATATTCGAAGTTCTAGAGACTGACTTTAAGAACTGAAATTCAACATGGTAGCACACTTCCTTAAGAAAACAGAAAATACCAATTCTCACATCACAGCTAGAAACCCATGCAAAAATTCTAGAAATGGCAACCTACCTACGTATGAAATAAGATCTGACTTTGGATATTACATTTGCATATTTTCACCTATTTATAACACCATCAGAAGATTTCCCTGGTATCTCATTATCCCTTTCATCATTATCACAGAGGCATACACTCTCTGCTACTCCATTTAGATCAGAAGACTAAATAAGCTACTTAGAATTCTAAGAGAAAATAATTTTTAGTAAAATTACTGCTTACTTGCCCTCTGTTACAATGTAAAGAACATCTAAGCATATTTTTTTTGTTGTTGTGGTAAACACTACTATAGGTAGCTAATTTAAGGTTAGCAATATAACCTGATCCAAGTAGCAAAGAGAGTGAGATGTAAATAACAATGTAAATAAAGCCTGGAGGCCAACTGACTGTGTCACTCTAGGAAATTATGTGATTTCCAGAAAGGAATATCTGATTTCAAGATAAAGAGGCTATTATCCTCAAGCTTAAGGATGCTCAAAGACATCCACAGCTTTCCTATCTCCTATGAAAAACCATAACCAGTTCAGAGGGCAGATCACACAATGCCAATTAGAATGGAAAATTTCCAGCTGTGCTGTAATTGTGTTAGTTACAACCAACAACCCTATGCATTTCATAGAGTTATATAATACACTGAAGATGTTCTTTTTTGGTAATTTATATGGTGCTTTTTCACCATGGTGGCTAGCCACTACTCTTACCCTTAAGCAAAGAAAGCTATGCATTCAATGCATTTCCAGCTATAAGGCTGGTTTCTTGAGAGGATTGTGATTTTATCCTGTTCATCAAACACTGTCAGCATCTTAATTTCCCTGGAGTTTGAAACAAGTAGCAGCAGGCAGGCAATGAAAGTTTTGATTCATTAAACTCATTAGCATTTTTTTTGAGTTTCTGTTGAGCCTGAGCAATTACTAATAAAAGTAGAATGACTGTCCTTGACCAAAATTGTCCTGAAATACTGATGCAGAGAACAAACCAATTGCATGGATTCTATAATGGCACTACATACAAACAGTTTATTCTGTCCACTTATTGAAATTCTTCCTGTAATAATTGTTGTAGGAACAGTCTTGTGAGAGACGTTTGTAGATGGCTTAAAAACCATATACCTAGGTTAAAAAACCTTTACATTTGAATGAAAAAAAAAATCACAATAGAGAACTAAATTCAGACAACCAGTGAGCAGATATTCTATTTGAATGTAAATTTCAGAAAGTTTGTGGGGTTTAAACATGTGAACCAATTCATAAAGTGCACATAGAAAATGGAAGATACTTTATTGAATCAGCTTTTTCATGAGCAAAAGAAACATTTCTGGATTTTGGTAGAGAAAAACCCACAAGATTTACCATGTCTTGCAGTTTGTGTAAATAACTACTACCTGTGAATTTGCTTATTTGGGAAAGCGGTTAACTCATCTCACCACCCCTTTAAGATTTATTAAATTATATGGCACCATTCAGGCAGCTCTTAATCAAGCAAAGACTTCTGGCTTTATGAGGATTACCTTCTTCATGAAGGCTTGCAGGATCAAGTCCTTTTAGGTCTGGTAGACTTTAGGGCACAACAGGATCCGTTGCCTCAGATGGATGTCAGGTCTTACACTTAAACAAGTTCAGTGATGGAAATCCTACCCAACTCCCCTTGAGAGCATCATACATTGTCCTGATTGTTCTTCTACCCAAAGTATTTCCTAATGTTAAACTGACATTTTTCCTGCAACACTCTAAATCCATTAGTCTTGTTCTGCCCTTGATGACTTGAGAGAATAATTGGTCCCTGTTCTCTCTGTAATATCCCTTTATGTATGTATAGACAGTTATGTCTCCTCTAAGTGCTAGATGGTCAATCCTCTTTATCACCCTTGCAATTTCCATTTTCAAAGTCTTTTATCATTTTTTTCCTATTCCCCTCTGGACTACCCTCCATTTGTCTGCAAGGTCCCTAGTAATCCAGCATGTAGAAAAGAACAGCCCTGACACCTAGTTTCATATCAAGTGATGGCTACAGGAACACACAATCTTTCCCTTGCAAGATGGAAACTCAAGTGGGCATTTTATCCACATTCTTTTTACAAGCCATAAAGATATTCCTGTGCAAAATAGAAGCAACACCGCTCCCCAAAACAAAAGAATCATGTTGAGCAGATCTACCGACTTTTTCTCTTGTCAAATAGGCAATGTCCAGGCAAGCCAGCTCAGGCTCGCAAGCCTTCCTCTTGCAAAATATCCAAAAGGAAACTTTACAGTAAGCAAGAAAAGGACAGAAGTGATGCTCTCCCAATGAAAAGAGAAACACTGGAAAAAGTATACTGTATTAAAGAAGCAATTCTCTTCTGTTCATGGGTGGTTAACTATGGGTTTTAGTGCCACTCTTTTCCAGTTCTGAAGTTCAAAGTCTTTGGCTGAAGTTGTCACAGCTGAGAAGTGCTAGTAAATGCATTAATGCACAGAAACAAGTTAAACTATTCACATCTTATTTCATGATCATACCATAATGCAAAACAACTGGACTTCAATTTAAAAAAAATTACTATTCTAGCATTATTCCCACTATTTTCTCTAAAAAACCCTCTAACCCTAGGAAGACATTAACATCTAATTCCTCCCCAGCATGAAATGCAAGTATTTATCTGCCATACAATTAACAAAAGAAGACTTATTTTCTGAATTGACAGTGGTTTAACTATTGAACAAAATATGCAGAATGATGCAAATTTACAAGCTACTCTTTAATTTCAGTGAGCCATACACTAACAAGCCATTCAAAGGCTTAGTAACAACCATCTATTTGTTGCAAAGTTATGCCAGCATGAAAATAAACTGTTTTATTCCTTGCATTCTTATACCAGATCTCAGAACATGCTCTCCTGATTTTCCAAGTCATGTTTCAATTTAAATGTCATGGGACCAAAACTACTCCAATATTATTTTTGGTTATGTTAGAAAGGGAACTATTTGGAGCAAATCTTTTTTGAAGAATCATTGAATCAGTCGAAGCATCTGCAACATCTGAAGCACTTGAACAACCAGTCAAGACACAGAAACCTGTTTAGAAATATTACAGTATTTTCCTCTGTGCTATACTTCCATCCCAACTCCCCAACACCCTGATTTGCATTTTGATTTCTTTGTCTTTGTGCTGTAAGAAATGATTCCCCACCCCAAGGGTTGCTTTCAGCATTTTTTCAGATGTAAAGTTACAGCAAGAAGAGGTATACATCAAGGTCTGTAGGGGTTTTGAGCATTCCCCTGAATATGTACACCAAACTTCTCAAAACTTATTTCAGCATGCATTCAAGGAGAATGTCATTCCCTAAAGCTCATGTATTTGTTTACTGATGGCATGTCTTCACATTTCCCTTTCTACTACCACCCCCAGAGGGGCCAACTGCTTCCTGATATTTTCCATGTACAAAATGTGAAAGGCTGAGTGCAACTCACTGTTGCTGCCCAATATCGCCTTCACAAGCTGTTTGGGTGTCCACCACTGCTGCTGTCAGATTTTATATCCCTAGCTTAGTCCAAAGAGAGATGAACTGCTTGCAGGGAGAAAAAGTTGCTATCTGGTTGTGGAGATGCCAATGAAGTTAAACTGAAAGTCAACCTCCATCCCCAAAGTCTTGTAGCAGTGACATTATCTCACATCTCAGGCAGGAGGGCTGAACATTTTGTTCATGGGGTTTACAGATTCCCAGTGGCTCTGAAAACCAGTGTTTTGCCATGTGTGAGGAAGAACTGCTAATCTCAGCTTCCTGTTCAGCTACAGTGATCATTGCTACTGTAGTACATAGACATCAGAATAACATAACAGGGGGAACTGAAGCATGAAAGATGAATAGCACTTGCCAAAACACACAGCGTCTCTAATCCCTGTTGGACAGTGAATTCAACAATCACACAAGGAATGATCTGCAAAGCTATAAATCAAGGGAAGTTATATTCTGTTAAAAGAAAGTGAGAGATATGCCTTCCAGCCACAAGGAAATAATGGAGGTTGTCTGTACAATTTGTTTTGTATTTAATAAAAGACATTTCATGATATAAATAATATATTTACAGCATTCTGAAACTGGCCAATATTCACAGTTATTGCAATAGGCTGTGGCAGGACATTAAACACGGTTTAGCAAACTACAGGAGTGCAGTGGGATAGAACATTAAGAAACTTGGTCCCTAGCTAGTTTTGGTCATCATATCTCTATTAACATCAGTGGAGCTGCTGCCATTTTTAGTAGCTGAGACTCAGACTAATGCAAATATTTCCAATGTGTTTTTCAGGGTAAATGGTCAAAGAAATTGACACTACTACTGAAGAAAAGCATTGGGAAAAATACCAGCTGTGACAACTGAAATTTACTCTCATATAGCAGTGGTAAAAAATATCAGCCAGTTAATGTTGTAAATTGGTGAGCTTCTCATTCATGTTAGATGACACTATCAGAGAAGATACTCCTCCAGAACAGCTGTGGAATAGCTACACTTTACAATCACTGTATCTTCAACTTTTTCCTCTTCATAAGCTATGCAGAGATTCCAGGCTTCAGTATCACCCTTGCACATACATGGCAGCCAGAGCTGAGAAAGTATTTGCACGTACACGAGATCTGCTGCAAATCTAGGTGATTCTAGTTTAAGTGTTACAAGTTCCTTGTTCTCTTACAAACAAACCCTTGCACCTACATGGCAGCCAGAGCTGAGAAAGTGTTTGCACGTACACTAGAGATCTGCTGCAAATCTAGGTGATTCTAGTTTAAGTGTTACAAGTTCCTTGTTCTCTTACAAACAAAAAATTCTAGGCAATTATTTATTTTAAACATACTTATGACCCCCAAATAGGATTTTTTTTACCACAGAAGAGTCCCACCAAAGAATTTAAAGGCAGTATCCAATGATTTTTCTGATACTTTTAGAACCAAAATTTATTCTAAATAGCTTCATGTAAATTAATTGAAGAAACTAGTTTTTACTTTCTGTGCTTTACTTACCAACTCAGCCTTTCCACAGTTTTATGGGACCCTGGCTTCCTAACTTTCCATGTCTGTAGGCAAAAAGTAGTGGAAAATACAAAGTCTCTAAGTTACACATATGAGGAGAAACAATCTGCCTTTCTGAATAGATTGTGTAACTGATAAGCTGACAAAATTCTATCACTAATAAATAGTAGCATAATTTCACCACTAGTTTCTTGAATATGAGTTAACTGCATGTTTTTATCTGTTACGGACTAACCTAGCACCCCTTTTCGAGGCCTCTCCCAGCAGTAACTTGTTTTAGCTGTGGATTGGGGCACGTGCAGCCATCTACAGCATCAACTATTTTCAAGGTTTTCTTTCAAATTACAATGAATAACTTAGATGAAGCATAACTTTACCTTGTCAAACACTTGTGTAAGGCCCTCTGAAGCCTAGATCTATGATATGTTTGCAGTATGTTTCCAGAGATGGCAATGTGATCTTTGAGGCTCAGATTTTACATGCCCATTTCCAGTTAAAGAGGTTGATTCCAGATTTAAATATACAAGCTGAAAAAAAATAAGGCAAATATATCCTGCATTTTGTGTAGTCAGCTCAGCATGTCAGACTTTCAAGATAAGTTCCTGCATGTTTGACCTTCATATTAATTTTAATTGCATTAAAGCTGCAGGTCAGTTGAAGTTACCTTACCTCAAACAGTCAATACACACAGAAATAAAGTACTTAAAAAAATACAGGCATTGTCATATTTTATTTTGCCAAGTTGCTTTGGCAGAAGAAAAAAAGAATTGTTAAAGTAACAGCAGAACTTATGAACCTTGCCAAAGATTTCTCCTTGAATGACAGTTTGTTTCTTTGGGAACATGCATATATTTTCTTCATTGCAAGCATGGCAATAAATCACTTTACACTGAATTCATTTAGACATTTGTGAAATAGCTCGTTAACAAGTCACTTTATCAGAGGCAAAGAAATTAATATTTTTAGCACATTAGATTGATAATAGCACTTCACATTTGTAATAGCCCCTCTCCTGTCAGAATCTTCAACTGTTGCAAGTATTTATTAAGCCTTACACCACATGTGGGAGGCAGGTACAATATTTTATATTCCTTCAGGTTAATCCACTACAGAGAATTCCTGTCCCCAGTGACTGCTTGCTGAGGATGCTGAAGCAAGATACAAGTGTAGTTATCCTGCTGTCTGTACAAAGTCACTTACCTCAATTATGTTAGGCTGTGGATTCATGTTTGTCAATCTTCCCTCCTATTCCTCCAAATAATCTGGTCATAAGCAATTCGGCACTGTCAAGTGGCATATGTCTGATAGAGATTGCAGTCACTTGTCTCATTGTATTTCCCTCCCGTATGAGATTTTGGCTGTGAAGTCATGAAAATGGAGAACCTGGTTATATGGACATCTGCCAAACCTAAACAGACAAGATAAGCCCCAGAAATCCTTGGGCTCAAACACAGAGAAAATTAGTATGACTGTATATTTACAAAATGGGTGTTACCCAATCTCTCTCTCCTCTTCAGCATATCCCCTCACATGTTTGAAGCTAAATGATAAAGGAAATATAATGAAGATTACCAAAGTTCTGCCAGATGCAGCCAGATACTAGCAAGAGTAAAAGGGCTCTGCAAAGCTTTTTGCCTCATGTATTACAAGTGTACTTGCTAGGGCTTGAGAACCAGTCCTTAGCCCCTCCACAGGAAGGAATAAGGAATATTCCTGACAAAGATCCCTGAGACTCCTCTTGTGAAAAGAAACTGCAAAAAGAGAACAAACCTAAGAAGTACCATTAGAAACAATCAGTGAACTTTAAAAGATCATACAAAACTCACTATAGTCTTAACTCCAAAATAACACCTACTCTTTCTTTATACATGCCTTTCTCACTAAAAATAGAAAAGCATTTAAGAAAGGAGGCTTATATAGGTGTTTTTTGTGTTCCAGTGTATTATGGGAACTGGGAGGCTATAAATTTCAGGTGTTACTAGCTAAGGCTGTTTGTGTTTGGCTACAGCCGAGAGAGGAAAGGAAGAAAGGAGTAAGCAAGTGTGGTACAAGATAGCTGCTCGTAAATCTAGGCTGGGAAAGAGATTTATTTCTGTTAGAGAACTGAGGTTCTAAAGTAAGGGAAATAAGTAAGAAGTATTTGTGAAAAGGGACATATGTTGCTTTATGCAATGTTGGGGGCTGTTTGATCACTTATTGTTCTTTGCAAGCTTGCGTTTCAATTTACTTCAGAGATTTATGAATATGCTTACGAATACTGTTCAGTACTGCTAAATTTTTGAAAATAAATGGATTATCTTAAGAATCAGGACCATAAAAGAAATGCACACTGATACCACTTATACATTCTCAGCCATAGCTCAAGGAAGCTAGAATAATTTTCCCCTCAAAAGAGGTTTTATTACAATGAATATTGATGAAACAGTCTTAAGGATTGTTGTTTCTATTTGCCTTGCTCTAAGCTATAGCTAGAGGTTGAGTTCAGTTCTTCACTTTCTCATTTATACACTTTTAACCTTAACTTTCCTGTCTATACAATATAGGAAACAATATGTTTCTCTCTGAGGACCAGCTGACAGGTGCCTGGTGATTGCTGTACACAAAGCATATGTTTTGGGGTACTGCATTTTAAGCAGGAAGAAAAGCTCATGCACAGCAGTGCGTTGACTGGACTTTCTTTAGAACAGGTAGTTGTGCACAGACATTATACATACAGGTCAACTGCATAAGATGTGGGTATGCTTGCTACAACTCAGCTTGAAATGGGAGCCTTTCTTTCCTGTGTGGAAATGGTTACTTAATGCTATTGTACTAAGAAAATATTTGCCAGGTGAGATGTATCCTTTGGAAGGCTGATTTGATCAGGTTCCCTGTAAATTCACCTTTAACAACCTTTTCAGCAGGCAAGCATACAAAAGAATTGGGAAGAAGAGTTCAAAGGAAAAAGTCCAATTCTCCCATTGAGGGCTTAGAGAGACAAAGTTCACTGTATTCCTAGCATAGCAATTAATGCTGCAGAACAGTTAAAAGCAACAAGAAAGGGCTACAACAAAATAGCTTTAATACACAATCCCCTGTATTTTCTCCGGGATAATTGCACTTGATACTACACCCATTGCTCTTGAGGCATGATTTCCGCTTCCACAACCCGTGATCCATACCTTTTAAAATGCAAGAATCAACAAACCCTAAAGTGCTCCTCTATGCTGTTGTGCAAGCTACTGTAATTTCTGCCTTCACTTAACAAGCCATCCTGAACTACGTCCCTCCCTTGTTAGCTACCTGCTTAGCCTCATGACAGGGGCAGAGCTTGGAGGGAGCAGCAGGATGATGGGGTGTGAGGCGAGAAGGGAAGCCCCACATGATGGCAAGAACCTGCCAATTTATAAGTGGTGGTGGTCATTTCTAGCCCTGAAGCAATGTATTTCTGTAGTTTATTACTACCTGTATCTATAAAACCTTTGCATTATCACAATTCTAGGTGGTTATCCTCAGTAAAGGTGAACACTCGTCTTCAGGAAAGTGCCACCTCCTAGCATCTTGGGAAGTAGCAATCTGATCTTGTTACCAGAAACTATGCTGTTCAGAAAATGTTTATGCAGACATACTTTCCATGGCTTAAAGAAGACATTTCTGTGGTGCTCATATACTTTCCATTGTGTTTCCCACCTGCTGTCTCTTCTCTGACATGTGGATTGCAGATCACTGGGGACAAGAACCCACTCTTTTTTTGGGGGGGGTTCCACCAGCTGGTGCAAGGGGGTCTAGTCTTTAATCAAGTTACAGATGCTGCAGAAACATGGGTATATAAATACTTGGTCTGTTTTGGTTTTGAACATGTGCCTGAATTCAGAGTTAGCAGTAGCACCTGATGACTTCGATGGAACAATAATTATGCATAAATATATTAGTTTTCAGGCAGAGACAAAAGTGAATGAGCTCCAGTGTGAATGGAGGGCCTGAGCTACTCTTCCTGGAAGCACAAGGAAAAGGAAGGATTCATGTGTCCCAAACTCCCCCTCCCAGTAAGCAACAAAGCAGGACCCTCAGAGCTTTCTCAAATCAGCTTTTCCTCGATTCTTTTTGTGAGGGATCGAGTCCCTCTTTTCTCATTCACTTTCTTCTGCTAAAATAAGGACATACAACTGGCTGTTGTCTTCAATATCTATTTTTAGAATAAAACCCCTATTATATAAGCTATAAACTTAAGAGATGTTTCTTTAAAAGTTTAACATGCTATATATTCCACTTTCTTTGAAAATCTAGCTGCAGGTATTGAGATATGATGTGCAGAGTCTATTGCGGGTAAGGAAATGAAATTTTAGTCTTTTTAGGCCATAGGAAAGAATCAGTTCATCTTTGGAAATCTGATTGTTTTTAGACCAGAGAGGAGGGAAAAGCAAAAAGAAAAGCAAAAATAAAACCCCACAAAGATTTCTGATTTTATTCTGAGGATAAAAAAACAAGGTTATCAAAGAGACTGACTGAAGAGATGTATTTTATCACTCCAACTGCCCTAATGTGAAGCAAAATCACTACTTCCCTGAGAAACTCTTGGATTCAGACATTTGTCCCTTAGATCCATTTTTCTGAGCAGCAGTGCCAGAATGCAGAGATTGCTGGGGTCACTTGGTAGAAGAACAAGGCTCTGGTATATAATTTATGTCTATAAGTACATTGCACGTCTGCAGTTACATTGCATTTTTAACATCCTAGAATGCAAATTGTTACTGTCTAGCTTGACAAAGTTAGAAGCTCTTTCCCAGAAACAAGTGAAACAGTAGAAGGCTTAACAGAAATGTTAATGCAGGGGATCAGAAAAGCAGGGCCAACGCTGGAGGGATGCACTGGACACACAGCTCTAAGACTAGCCATCAGGAGGGAGTAATGTCTGCAGCATCAAATAATTGCTGGGAAACATTTTCCCGTAGGATCCCCAGGGTGTATCTGCAAGAGCAAACAGTTTAGCACAGCAAGAGGTGTTGTAGAGTGAAGCAGTACAGTTCAAGGACCTGTCATCCCTAGTGATCATTTGTGTCACCTAGGGCTAGACTGGTAACCTTATTTTGAAGTCTGATTTTACGAATTGGAGGTTGGGATATTGCATTCATGATCTTCGCCTGACTGGTAGGTTTGTTGGTGTGTAGCTTCCACATGGGTTTCTCTGGGGAAGGTCCAGCTGGGGGAGCTGCAAAGCACAATCTAAAGCACTTTAAAAGTAGACACCAAGGAGCTTTGCATCAGAAATCCACTGACACTACACAATAAATTGCTAAGGAAGATGCATCCTCACTCTGCTAGTTGTTTCAGTTCTTTTCCTGGCATGTTGTAAGAAAAGTATTTTATTTCATGTGTTTTAGGGCTGTGTGGGGGGCCATTCAGCTGATGTGGTAGCTCAAACTGCAGCTATTTTCTCAAAAGCCTTTTAAATGTTTCTTGCTGCATGCAGTATGCTTGCTGCTTTGACTAATCTTCTGGAGCTGCGTCAGCTTCTTTTATGCTGTTACTGGTTCTCCCACTCAGGCTTTCTCAGTCCCAGGAAAAACGTGTCCTTTGCTTCCATATGTGCGAGAGGGTCAAATTTTAGCCATGTCTTGACACCATCCTGGTTCATATCAGAAGACTATAACAGCCTGTATTGGCTTATAGGTACAATTCTCCATTGGAGGCTAAGGTGCAATTGTATATTAAATCATACAATCATTTAGGTTGGAAAAGACCTTTAAGATCATCGAGTCCAACTGTTAACCTAGCATGGACAAGTCCACCACTAAACCACGTACATAAGCACCCCATCTGCATGTCTTTTAAATACCTCCAGGGATGGTGACTCTACCACTTCCTTGCTTGACAACCCTTTTGGTGGAGAAATTTTTCCTAATATCCAATCTAAACCTTCCCTGGCACAACTGGAGGCCATTTCCTTTTGTCCTATCACTGATTACTTGGGAGAACAGATAGACCCCCGCCTCTCTACAACCTCCTTTCAGGTAGTTGTAGAGAGTGTTTTGGTCTCCCCTTAGCCTCCTTTTCTCCAGACTAAACAATTCCAACTCCCTCAGCCGCTCCCTCATCCACAGCCTTTCCCTCATCCACTAAGCAGGATCCCTCAGAATGAACGGAAGTACAAGCAGCTTACTAAAGTCTGAGGAGATAAAATGCTGTGGAAACATGGTCACAGCACAATAACAGTTAAAGCTTCTTTGGAAGAAGCCCACAACATTTGTTAATACTTGTTTCAGGAGCTGCACACCCAGTAGTGATGCAGTTGGCTATAGCACCTTGCAGAACTTGGAACTTATTTAGCATTATTACTGGCTACTTCTTTACTTTGATGTTTAATTCACTCATCATTGCCATTTAGCTTAGAAAACAGCATGGACTAAACAGAAAAGACTTTTATTTCCAGACAATGATCTATGCAGTGATGAGCTGTGTCTCTTTAGTTATTCAGATGTTTTCTGGGTAACTCTGACATGTCAGCCTTCTGTTCTGCTTATGGGTGCAGATCTGTACTGCCATGTTACACTCGAATCAGCAAATGCTGCTATCATATCACAGGATTAGTCAAAGGAAATATTCACTACTGCATATTACTTTGTAGATTTGCAAGCTGCTATTTATGCAGGGATGGATTACCTGTTACTGCCAGAGTGGAGACATGGCGATGTGGGGTGTGCACAGAGTTGCATGTCAAAAACTCCTGGGCTGTGGCAGTGTCCAGCAGTCGCTGGGTGCCCAGATGGCTGCTGCTGTGCTGATGAGTCCACATGTTGTCCAATTTGAGAGCTGCTGTCTGAAACCCACTCTTGCTTTTAGCTGCCCTGACAAATTTTTCATAATTGCATGCTTGGTCTGATTCCTGACTGGACTTTTTAACACACTCTCAAGCAAGATATTCAAGGATCTGTTATTTTGTCACGGTCTTTTGAAGAGCTGTAGCTCTGAACCTCACTTTATTGTGCTGACTGCAGTAGAAGGAGACCTAAGGAAATTGCCCATACCTCAAACAATTTATGGATTACATCTAAAACAGGATGGTCCTTGGGTCTGTATATAATATGAAAATGAAACTGCAAGTTTAGAGGTGGGGGTTAAAAAGAACAGTTTGTCTTGTACACCTATTCCATATAATTTATCCTCCACAAAAGGAACTGATGTATCTTTAAAGTTCAGTTTATTCTACCAACACAAGTTTTTAACTACGTGTCTCTCTATAAGCACCAATTACATTCATATCCTGTGCTTGGCATTTGAAAATCTTAATCTGTAAGGTTAACAATAAGAAGAAACACTCCACGAAGCTTAACTGAATTCTAGTTTGAGAACGTGAAGGTAGTAGGAAAGATGGGAAGAGCCAAATACAAAGCATGTCACAAGGAATTACCTTCTGGATTTAGCCACTTGTTCCCTCTCTGGTCCTTTCCTCCCTCACTCCCGCTCCCCGTTTTCTCTTGTGCTTCATTGAGCCCACTTGGAAAACTGGGTCAGTTGTATGTGATCAAAAGGCAGATTTTGCTCAGGTATGGGGAGATCAGAGGAGTTCTTTCTGAATAGGCTTGGCAGCATGCAAGAGTGCTATGAAGCTCAGACAGAAAATGGTTCTTTTGGTCTGCCTGTGCCCCACCTTGGCTTGACTGCATGTGCAATTCCCCAATTTGACTGATGAGTGCTGTCGTAAGGTCAGACCCTGCTGCTTTGAGCCAAAAGCCATTGCACAAATGAAGTCAGCAAGACTCTGATGGGCTGTTTTTATTCCAGCAGTTCCCTCATATCTGCCTGTAGGAAAAGATGCAGCAGTTCATTTTTGGTATTTTTGGGGAAGCATGTTCAATCTGTATTTAGTATTGCCTGCTGTGGTGCTGTGCATTTGCATTACACAAGTGGTTTGAAACTTGTTTAAATGAAGCTATCCCACAAACTTTTGCTTCCACAGCTACAAGCTTTGCTAGGAAACCATGCTCTTTTATCTGCAGTGCTTGACAGTGCTGGTTCTTGCTTTTCTGATCGGGCAGGGAGAAGAAGAGGGAAATCGTAGTCACTTTTAAAAAATTATATTTTGGAATTCCAAAGCAGGATGCTTTTAATGACATTCCTTGCCAGGCTCAGCAGACTCCAAGATCAAAGTTATCTAGCCACCCATGTCTTTTTAACAGCAAACTATAACCACTTTAATTCTTCCCTGAGCATTGATTAGATGCGGTATAAACTGCAGTGACAGCCTCCTGCCTCGTAAACACTGATAGAAAGCACAGTGTTAAAATTCACGTAGGATTTGTCTCTAGGACTCTGCAAGATGAACTGGACTGAAAAGAGTTGCATTCCACATATTCAACAATATGCAAATACTGAATTTGCAAGCCAACATAGCTGTTTTTAAGCAGAAATACAAACCAAACTTCAAAAAAATCCTTATATCCAGATCTCAGTACCCTAAGTGACTCCCAATTAGGCCTCGAAATAGGTGACCAGATGTTGCAATTGCAAATCTGGAAGCTGATGGCTGCTGGGCATTTTGAAAATATGCTCTGTTATAATTTGAGAACTGTTTCTTCACTCCCTTCTACCTGCCAAGTGTTGTGTTTTTCACTTATCTCAAAGATAGCTGAGATTTAAAGTAGTGCGGAAAACTCAGAAATAAAGATGTCACATAAATGCTGCTTTCCAACATAGCAAAGGAAACAAACTTCCTAAGCATCTTGTTCTGAAAGATGAAAAACATTTTTAAATACTCATTTAAAAGGAAGGCTAAACACTATTCAGAAAATAATTGAAATCAGTTGCTTGCTGTAGAATTCAGCTCTAGGACTGGGATGCAATTTAAAAAGTTTAGATTTTAGTATTTGGAATAGATTAGCCATTTAAATTAATGGGAACTCTATGACTAAATTTTTCAGCTTTGGAAGTCTGTGTTTTGATGGTGTCAGTTTTTAAAACTCTGGGGTTATGAGATCTGGGAAGCTGGTTCCTTAGGTGGGATGAAGAAATGTAACAGCAGTTAATATATCCTACCCAGCAATAATGAAATCCACAAATGATGGGGATGCTCTAGTGAATATATTTTCAAGGAGTGAAGGGAGAAAAATACTCTTTTTTTGTCCTGTTAACAAGACCGCTCCCTGGCCCACATCTGCAGAGTACATGTAAGGTCAGGCAGATTGCTATTCACTAAGCAGAATAAAATGTGCAGTTAAATAAATAAAATCTGTAAGTGAATTTTTATACTGACTGCATAAACAACATGAAGTTGATTTGTGTAATAAAGGATTCACGCTTAGCCAAATCAGCATTTGTCATATGTAGTTTCCTTCTCAGTTGCCTGCATCAGGAGAAAGCCATCCATCGTGACTCCTCTTTTTCCAAGGGTTCAGCAATGCACTCGGAAAGCTCTTACACCAAAGATCTAAGGAGAGAGAGGAGAAGCAATTGCAGTACATTGCCAATAAAATAATCAGCTAAGCATTTCTGACATTTGAGTTCGTGAGCTTTTCATTGCCTTTGAGATTGGGAAGGGTAGTGAGAAATACAGAGGCAGATTGCTCATGGGTCAGGATTAAAAGGAGGGTAGGGACAGGTGACATAGTCACATAGTGGGGTCTCCTACAGGCCACCTGACCAGGAAGATCAAGCAGATGAGGCCCTCTCTAGACAGATAGGAGCAGCCTCATATTCACAAGCCCTGGTCCTCATGGGGGACTTCAACCACCTCAATATCTGTTGGAGGGACAACACAGCAGGGCATAAGCAACCCAGGATGTTCCTTGAATGCATTGATGATAACTTTCTTCTCCAAGTGATAGAGGAGCCAATGAGGAGAGGTGCTATGCTGGACCTTGTTCTCACCAACAAAGAGGGACTGGTGGGGAATGTGAAGCCCAAGGGCAGCCTTGGCTGCAGTGACCATGAAATGGGGGAGTTCAGGATCCTTAGGGCAGCAAGCAGGGCGCACAGCAAGCTCACTAGTCTGGACTTCAGGAGAGCAGACTTTGGCCTCTTCAGGGATCTGCTTGGTAGAGTACCACGGGATAAAGCCCTGGAGGGAAGAGAGGCCCAAGAAAGCTAGCTAGTATTCAAGGATCAGCATCTCCAAGCTCAGGAGTGATGCACCCCAACCAAGAGGAAGTCAGGCAAAAATGCCAGGAGGCATGTATAGATGAACAAGGAGCTCCTGGACAAACTCAAATGCAAAAAGGAAGCCTACAGAGGGTGGAAGCAAGGACAGGTAGCCTGGGAAGAATAGAGAGGAATTGTCTGAGCATCCAGGGATTAGGCTAGGAAAGCTAAAGTCCTGATAGAATTGAATCTGGCCAGGGACGTCAAGGGTAAAGAGACAAGCTTTTAGAGGTAGGTTGGTGAAAAAAGGAAGACTAGGGAAAATGTGAGCCCTCTCCAGAAGGAAATGGGAGAAGGGAGAAGGCTGAGGTACTCAATGACTTTTTTGCCTCGGTCTTCACCAGCAAGTGCTCCAGCCACACTGCCCAAGTCGCAGAAGGCAAAGGCAAGGACTGGAAGAGAGAAGAGCCACCCACTGTAAGTGAAGATCAAGTTTGAGACCATCTGAGGAACCTGAAGGTGCACAAGTCCATGGGACCTAATAAGATGCGTCCATGAGACCTAATAAGATGCATCCATGGGTCCTTAGGGAACTGTCGGATGAAGTGGCTAAGCCACTATCCCAGTGGTGGCAGTCCGGTGAAGTTCCCACTGACTGGAAAAGGGGAAACATAATGCCCATTTTTAAAAAGGGAAAAAAGGAAGACCCAGGGAACTACAGACCAGCGAGCCTCACCTCTGTGCCTGGCAAGATCATGGAGCAGATCCTCCTGGAAACTATGCTAAGGCACATGGAAAATAAGGAGGTGATTGGTGACAACCAACATGGCTTCACCAAGGGAAAATCATGCCTGGCAAATTTGTTGGCCTTCTACAATGGGTTTACAGCGTCGGTGGATAAGGGAAGAACAATAGATGTCATCTACCTGGACTTGTACAAAGTATTTGACACTGTTCCGCATAACATCCTTGTCTCGAAATTGGAGTGACATGGATTTGATGGATTGACCCACTTGGTGGATAAGGAATTGGCAGGATGGTTGCACTCAAACACTTGTGGTCAACGGCTTGATGTCCAAGTAGACACCAGTGATGACTGGCATTTCTCAGGGGCTGGTATTGGTATCAGTACTGTTTTGTCAGCGACAAGGAGAGTGGGATTGAGTGCACCCTCACCAAGTCTGCTGATGACACCAAGCTGTGTGGTGCAGTCAACATGCTGGAGGGAAGGGATGTCATCCAGAGGGACCTTGACAGGCTTGAGAGGTGGGCCTGTGTGAGCCTCATGAAGTTCAACAAGACCAAGTGCAAGGTCCTGCACGTGGGTTGGGGCAATCTCAAGCACAAATACAGGCTGGGGGGAAAATGGATTGAGAGCCGGCCCTGAGGAGAAGGACTTGGGGGTCCTGGTTAATGAGAAGCTCAACATGACCCAGCAATGTGCACTTGTAGCCCAGAAAGCCAGCTGTATCCTGGACTGCATCAAAAGCAGGGTGACCAGCAGGTCGAGGGAGGGGATTCTCCCCCTCTACTCTGCTCTCGTGAGACCCCCCTGCAGTACTGCCTTCAGCTCTGGGGACCCCAACATAAGAGGGACATAGACCTGTTGGACCTGTTTGGCTACAAAGATGATCAGAGGGCTGGAGCACCGCTTCTATGAAAGCAGGTTGAGAGAGTTGGTGGTGTTCAGCCTGGAGAAGAGAAGGCTCTGGGGAGACCTTATAGCAGCCTTCCAGTACGTAAAGAGGTCAGACAAGAAAGCTGGGGAGGGACTTTTTACAAGGGCATGTAATGATAGGACAAGGGGCGATGGCTTTAAACTGGAAGAGGGTAGATTTGGATTAGATATTAGGAAGAAATTATCCCTGTGAGGATGGTGAGGCACTGGAACAGGTTGCCCAGAGAAGTTGTGGATGTCCCATCCCTGGAAGTGTTCAAGGCAAGGTTGGATGGGGCTTTGAGCAACCTAGTGTAGTGGAAGGTGTCCCTGCCCATGGCAGGGGGGGTGGGACTAGATGAGGGGGTTGGAACTAGATGGTCTTTAAAGTCCCTTCCAACGAAACTATTCTATGATTCTATGAGAGCACAATTGCCACAATGGCTACTCATAATTACAGCGAGCTTTGTTGATTAAGCATTTGAGGGTGCCCATGTTACAGTGTTGATAATGCTTCACTGATATTAGCTTAGTCTTTCAACTAGGCTAAGCCTGGGGACTGTGGGGTCTGTGCTGTGTAATCAGAGTGTGATGGGCTGCACCCTGTGCAAGTAGCCATGCCGTTACTCGTTGCTGTATGTGCACAGTGTCTCTGGTAACATGGGCAAGAGAAAGAGAGGACTTCAGAGCAGACTAAACTCTGATCTCATTTTTATGTTGTTCTTTCTTCATATAAACATTCCTGTTGTGTTCAGTAGTTAGCTTGTAACATTTTAAACGCTGTGCTTTAAGTTAAAGTCAATGTTATTGAAGAGGAAAGAAATACAGACTTTTAAAATGTATTCTGTTGTGATCCCAAATCTTCTATAAGATTAATTTCTGAAGGCACAAGTTTGCTTGCAATTATTGTGCTACATGGAAATTTCACATAATGGCATTTATATGGACTTTTCCTTCAAACACAAAGAAATAAATTATGTAAGTAAATTACTTGGATCACTAAAACCTGCCAGTTAGGATGATTCACAAAGATTAATCTATTGCTTTAAAACATCAAGCGCCAATTAAAATTTTCATTCAGCTATAAACTGCTGCAAAATTAAAATTTAGCAATCCTAATTTTGTGGATAGTTCAACCAGAAAATAATCAAACAATAAAGAGTTTGCCATGACCGTCATTATGTTAAAACAAACAAGAAGTTCTGTTTAGAAGCTTTTTTTTTTCAGCATCCTTCACAAAGTAGGGGGAAAATGCAGGATTGTATGCTTAAGCTGTAATTAGCTTAACAGATGCCCAAAGGAAGGATTCTGGGCCAATTATCAGCATCTTCTTTCCAGTGAAAAGAACATTCCTTTAATATTGATGTAAAATGGACCATGTCTATTTACTGGAAGCATAACAATGCTCCATATTTTAGCTGAACAGAGATAAATATGTTTTCTACTGATATAAATAAGTTCCACTCCTCTGGTTAGGTAAGAGTCAAGAAAAGAAACCATTATGTTGTGTTGGAAATGCATGGAGGACTGAATTAGAAGTGGACTGAAAATACTGACTGAACTTCACGGAAAACACAGAGGTTTCAGATATTCCAGTTAGATGCAGAAAGAAAATGAATGACAATCTCCTTTAAAAAAAAAAAAAAAAGATGTAAGCTCTGCTTCAATATGAAAGGTTGTCTGTTGGTTAGTTCACTCTTCAGGGGTGACAGATTTTTAGTCTCAAGTCATGAATAAGTTCTTAAGAAGTCACAAAGGTTCCATGTACCCAAAATTTTGAAAGAAGGACTCCCTCAGCCTGGTTTGGGTAAGTCTGTATAGATGCACAACTTGTTACACAGTGAATTTCATGCGGTTTATTAAGCACAAAACCCCACCAAGTTCTGGGAACAAAAGCTCTTTTATGGGATCAGTGCTTTTTGCTTTGAATATAAAGGCTTCAGCACTTTAAGTAACAGCAGGAGTCTGTTATTTTGCAACAGTATTTTTATCCTACTGACAAGTACATGTTTCTGATCATGCCTGAAATACCTGTTTAGCTGCCTTTGGTAGTGTGTCTTACCTCACGTGATACCAAGTGACATGATTGTGGCTGTGTTTCAATTCCTCATGTCAGACAGCATGACAAGATGGGGCTGAGCACCAGAAGACCTTGCACGGATTCTGCTGACTGAGGAGGTATGGGAAGGAAAGAAAGTGCTTGTATTAGCTGGCCTGCTGCAGGCATGGGGCTGGCACAGAGAGGGCAGGAGCTCCCTGGATTTTGCCATGGCTTCACCCTTCATACCATGGAGGTCTCTGTGAGGTTTGCTATATGTAAGAAGCTGCAACACTTAACCCATTTTCCCAGGTATACTCTTTTTTTTGCTAATGCTTAGACACATTGTAGAGCAATGGTACGTTCCTGCCCTTGTGCGTTAGTCCTTAGTGGGGATTTCTCTGGTCAACCCAAACTCGCAGATATGGGCTGGTGGTAGTTTATGCTAAACAGTGTAGGAAAGTTATGAAGTCTTCTGCAAGGTAATGATGTGTTTTGTTTTGGGTTTTTTTTCCCAGTGCATAGCAAGTAAATGTTCTCATTTTATTAGGATTATCTTTATAATGGATAGCTTCTGCTTTCTTTTTTTCATACAATATTATTCTGTTAAATCTCTGTTGTGCTCCCCATGGCCTACAAAAATTACAAAATTTTCTGTTTATATCCCCAACAGGTAAAAACATGGCAGTTGCCAGCACCTACAATTTTATGTATTCTGCAATGGTGCAATGTCAGTTGTTATAGATGGACTGCATGTTTTCTACATGGTGAAGAGAAAGTATCTGAATCTATTCCACTAGTGGGTGGCTCTGAAGCAAAGTATTGTCCCCTTGAACTGTCTGGAACTTTGCAATAAATTTAATATACATATTTTTTCCTAAAAACTAATTGTCAAATGTAGCTTCCTATAGCAGTTATTTCCAGTCACATTTCACTGGGAAAAGAACTTTTTGTTGGGTCATTGGCTCAGTTTGAGTTTCAGCTCTTACTTGCACTTTTCTTTATAGTAGTCTCAAATTTGTACACATCTGGGAGCCTTTACCAAAGGTCATTCCTATGCTTATTGAAATTCACTGTGTATTTTTTCCACTGAGTTGTCAGTGACTTATCTCCTTCATTGCAAAAACATATTTTAATTCTGACTTCAAAATCTCACTGCACAGATCAAAATCAATTTCAGCTTCTGTGGTAGCTGGCCCATGTAAGTATAAAATGGCACATGATGGTGGGAGAATACTGGCTAAAGAAAAATAATGATGTTATCCCAATGTAAAATACTCTGATGTGGTTTTCAAACTGGAGTGGGATGGGTTGGGGTAGAAACACATTTTCAAAATATTTTCCTCTCGTTTTTCAGTATTTCCTGCTTCAGATGAAAAACCCGAAGAAAGCTGAGGAAAAAGAGAAGATTTTCTAGAGAAATAGTGCCTGCTTATTTCAAAACAGTATTCACTTTCCAAAGGCTGAGAATTGCACATGGTTTATAAATATTTTACACCTCCCAGAATTTTTGACCAACACTGAGAATGTGTTTTCATTGTCTTCTTTAGCAGAGCAAATAAAAATGTCTTCCTCAAAGTGGTCTGGCGCATGGAGCAGTGTGGGGAGCCACACCAGGAATTACTTGCTTCTCTGTTCTAAAGAATGCCTTTTATTTTCTCCCCTCAAGCAGACGGTTGAAGTGAGCTAACCCCACTTCCGTTGGTAGAAAAGATTTCTTGATTTTTCTGCCTTTTCATCTTGCTGAGTGTGACCTTCCTGTTCTTGTCATGGAACCATGAGCAGGAACCCTCTCCTCTTGCTGTTTCCTTTGCTTTTAAGATATTCACTAGACATCATAAAATTCAGTTTGTAGCTCCCAGATCTTTGCAGTGATCTTCATTTTGCCTTTGAGCCATCCTTCATGCCTTTGACATATATTATGTTTGCAGACTTGCAGATGCTGCTTATGTCTCTGGGAATCCCTTTAGGTATGACAGAGACCAATTCTAGGTGGACATAATTGTTTGACTCCAGTTGCAGTGGAATCATGCAGAGCTGCTGCCCTTAGAAAACAGTATCTTACTGTCTTTGGGGGGAAAAAAATAACTGTTCTGAGGAGCTGCTGCTGCGTTGGTGTCCCTTTCATTAGAGAATAAACAAAATTTGCTCTGGATTTGTGAAGATTGTTACTCTTTTATGTTGTTTCTGCACACGAGGACTTCTTGCTTAAGATCCAGGAATTAAACAAGTTTCTGCTCAGTGATTAATACTTTTGGGTATCAAGAAGATAATTAATTCTAATTGGCTTCCCCTTGAGACAAGGTGGAGAAAGAGCAAGAGCTGTAACCCCTTCCTGCAGTCCCAGGAGCTTGCTAGGTGTGCAAGAGGCAGAAGGTCTGTTTCAGGACCAGGTAATAATTTCCATATTACAAGACTGGATGCATTTAGGGAATCAGTTTAACAATTCATTCCTTGCTTTTTTCCTGGGGTGATGCAGAGACTTGCATTCTCCTTAGTCATGGTGGATTTCAGCTCAGTTTATCACCAAGTCAAACAATAAAAAAGTGACAGTTTGCAGAACTCTTTAGCATCCAAATCACTTTTTTGAGAATGAACCCTGTTGATGTCTCCTCAAGAAAAAAGAGATTTGGACGTGAATAAATGTGCTGGGAAATTTTTGCAAAATACTGTTTGATCTTCCAACCAATTCTCCATAGACCTTTATGATTCAGATTGTGGCTGCTAGAAGACTCTTGTGCTATGCCAAGGACTGTTTTTCCATCCTCAGAACTGTTACTGCCATTTCACAGTGAGTAGGAAACTTTTGAAATTTGTATGACTTTGATATCACTGATTATCAGGTGGAAGGATTCTGTTTTGTCTTTTTGTTGTTTCCTGGGTTCATGCTGCTACAGGACCTAGCATATTCTTACCAAAGGTATTGTAGTGATCAGAGCTCTGTTTTAACCATGGAGTGCAGTAGAAAGATTTTATCCAGGCAATTAGAAGGAAAAAAAAAAGCCCCTTACTAACATTCTAGTTAGCAGACTAATTACTGTCTTTTTAAACTCAAGACTGCAATTTTAGTCAAGTAAAAAGCAATAGGTAGCTTGTCTTGTCACACAAAATTTATTGCAAATTGTATATATAAAGAGATATTTATATGATGTTTATTCTGGAAAAAGTACAATGAATTGGTAAAATATTTATTGTCCTGTTCTTCCACTTTGTGTACACATAATTACCATTATCATTAATTGATATATGCTTATATTCAATAAAGAGGAGATTCCCAAGGAAAGTAATATCATTTCTTTGTTTTTCATTTAACTTTAAGGTGTTTGGGTTTTTTAATAAGATAGATACATTTGCTTTGCATGTGTCACCAACAACTCTAAGTAATTGAGTCATTCCTCACTGCTGTACCATCAGATTACTGTTTCTGAAATTACTGGAAATGTGATTTTCCATCTTGAATGACTGAGAAGGAAGAAGCTACAAGAGTGCCAAAGTCATTATCAGCTCAGAGGAGGTCCACAGCTCTGCTCAGAAAAGGGCAGCAGGTATTAAACGCAACCTTTTAATATTCAGCAAATAGTGAAAGAACGTGTTCCAACTTTCTTTATGAGTTCTATTAAGAGGAACTGTTGTTTCTACTATATACCTTTTCCCCACTGCCTGGGGTACCTGGAAAGCCCTATGTACTTACTATACCTACTCCACTTATTTGCCTGAAGTAAAAATTACATGTAGAGAAAGCACTGAAAAGGTACAAAAGTAGTCCTGGCAGCCATACTAGTCCTTTTCAACAGGTTTTTTTCCTATTAACAGTAAAATTTTCCATGCTCAGGTAATGAAGATTTGAATGCATGGACAGTTTATAAAGCAGTACCTAATTCTGACTTGCCTGGCTAAATGTAAGATAGAGAGTTTGTGAGAAACTGGATTAACCTTTCTCTGCTTCACTTACAGGTCCATAGTGCTTACAGCTGGGAACAATTAATAATGTGTTATCAGTGAGTATGTTTAAAATCAATAGATAGGATTTTGGCAAGACTTTTAAGGTCTGAAATATAACTACCTGTTATAGTTTACTTGTAAGTTGTGTCCCTTTTTTTGGAAATGTTATTCATAGAAGACAAAGACATACTGTATAAGTATTCATATTTTCTTTACAGTACATATTTTGAGGGAGGAAGTCATAAAATGAGACGATCTGTGTTACACATTTGACAGGTCCTTGGGAATGTTCCTCCTGTTTTGATCCTGTAGCACAGGAAAGATTCTTTCTTCTCATCCTTTCAAAATGTTGATGATTATGTTCTTTATGGTGGAAAGAGAGGGCAAGCATGACATTGGAAAGTGCTCCAGGACAGTTTGTATGTCTGCCTGAAGTTCTCATCACATTGATCTAGGAAAAAAGCTGTTAATTGCTCCTCTGCCCCACCTGTTACCTCTGTGTCAAGGAAAGACAGAGTGGCAGGGGTAGGAAAATCTCCTCTCTACTGCATCTGGTGTATTTATTTGCCCTGGTACTGCTTCATTCTTGTTTATGGCAAATACAGGGAGGCAGTGTACTGTGGCTCTCAGCATTCCTGTTCAAGTTCTGCTTTGCTCAAAAGCAATAGCAATCCTCCTGCCAGTTGAAAGTGGTCAGAAGGTGATGAGTAGGGACCAACAACACTGAATGCTTCCTACCTCCCCTGGAAATACCTGTATCCAACTTTACTCAGAAAATGATGTGTCAGTGATTCTTTCTTTACTCCAGTCATGTTCAAGTTGCCTCTAAATTTTTTTATTTTTTTTTTTCTGTAGTCTAATCTTCTGGCATGAAAATTTTTTAGGAGGTGCGTTTTCAAGCTTAGCAAAACCCAGATTATCAATTAATACAAAAGGAGTCAATTGTGTGAAAATGTTGCTTCCTACGACATTAGTCTCCACCTCTGCCCAGGATGCTGCCTGTAAAATTATTGCAGCTTTGCTTCTGATTGCTCAGGTGAGGTAAGGTTTAAATATGTCCTTCAGTCCTTGTTTACCCACTCTGCTATTCAAAATAACTTTAGCATATTGGGAAGATGTATTATCCACTGGCAGTCCAGGCTGCCAAACATCACATTCAAATGATATGGTGCTTTGCTGTCCTGCTTTTCCCTCATCTCCAGCAGTCCCTTGTTGAGTTAAAGGAGAGCTGCATAAGTTACCTCTCTCTTGTAGATTTTCCCTTCCAGTTCCAAATCTATAAAAACTACAAGCAATACTTTTTTATCATAGAATCATAGAATCGTTATGGTTGGAAGAGATCTCGAAGGTCATCAAGTCCAACCTTTGACCCAACACCACCATACCCACTAAACCATATTTCGAAGTGCCACATCTCAGCGTTTTTTTAACACATCCAGGGATGGTGACTCCACCACCTCCCTGGGGAGTCCGTTCCAATGCTTAATGACTCTTACAGTGAAGAAGTTCTTCCTAATATCCAACCTGAACCTCCCCTGGCACAACTTGAGACCGTTTCCTCTTGTCCTGTCGCTAGTTACTGGGGAGAAAAGACTGACCCCCACCTCGCTACAACCTCCTTTCGGGTAGTTGTAGAGGACAATAAGGTCTCCCCTCAGCATCCTCTTCTCCAGACTAAACAACCCCAGCTCACTCAGCCACTTGTCATGAGACTTGTGCGCCAGACCCCTCACCACCTTCATTGCCCTTCTCTGGACATGCTCCAGCACCTCAATGTCCTTCTTGTAGTGAGGGGCCCACAACTGGACACAGCACTTGAGGTGCAGCCTCGCCAGTGCCAAGTACAGGGGGACAATCACTGCCCTGGTCCTGCTGGCCACACTGTTTCTGATACAAGCCAGGATGCCATTGGCTTTCTTGGCTACC
>NW_009593217.1:40973-46806 GCF_000690535.1 Cariama cristata
CGTGTTCAGCTGGCTGTCGACCAACACCCCCAGGTCTTTTTCCGCTGGGCAGCTTTCCATCCACTCATCCCCAAGCCTGTAACGTTGCATGGGGTTGTTGTGACCGAAGTGCAGGACCAGGTACTCGGCCTTGTTGAACCTCATACAGTTGGTCTCGGCCCTTATAGACATATCCCCCTGCCCCTCCTCCCATCCTTTTGAAATATTCTTGCATGCCATTTTCCCCTTCTTGAGAGTAATTTGCAAGTGCCTGAAAGCACAAGTGCAAAGCGAGACTATTTGTGAAAATGAATTTTCCTGGAGTGGCTGCTGGGCTGCACCTTTTTCTTTGCTATTGCCCTCATTTGGCTGTGAATCTCTGTATCCAGAAAGACAGTTATGATCTCTCCTACAAAAATGAGAGTCTTCTAAAGGCATTCTTTGCATTTTTTTTTCTTTCTTTCTGAGCTCCTTGGGGAAAAGTAGGTAGAAAAAGAGTGGGCATTTGAAAAATAAATGTAAGTTGGTGAGTTCTCAGCAGCAGGTGTGCTACATACACATGTATAAGCCAGGGGTCATTCTTATAAATGGTGTTTCTCCTCCGTAAGTCTTGCATTCATATTCAATTTCCATTGTCAACTTTCAAATGTTTTTGGCTGCAGGAAGAGAACATTTTGCTGCTGATTTAATGCCTACACAGTAGAGACTGCTCTGTATAGAACTGCAAGCCTCTGTGGTGCACCCCAAACAGTCTGTCTTTCTACCTTTGGCATACTTACTTATTTCCTCATTTTTAACAGATTTTTTATTAAAAATTGCATGTTTCTAAATACATGCATTTGTGGAAGATTAGGTTGTAAAGGTACCCCTTTTTGTTTAGTTTTTCTTTTGAAAAGGAAAAGGAAATTTCTCCATCCAGGAGTAGCTGCTAGCATCTTGCAACAGGACAAGCCTTCAGGATCCTAACTGCTACCTTCTCCAAGTGGAAACTGGGAAGAAATGGTCTCTTTCATAAGAGCTAGAACAGCTTCATCATTAAAAAGAGAGAAGTGGGATACTAATCTTATTCTGCATAAAATGAAAATTCAACAGAAATGACAATTAAAATCAAGGACTTTTCCTGTGCTTTTCTTATAGATTTTCCTCTTTTTTTGTCTGTTTGGATTTTTTGACATTTAAAATACTAGAAATAATCTGTAGTATTTCTATGTATAATGTTGTTTATGCAGGTGCATGAGATCAATGCAAAAGGGACATGTATTTTTTCAGAGTTTTATAATCTCATAGCCTTTTTTTTTTTCAAGGTTAAAAGGTTGTTACTGAAAACAACCATAAATATGAAAGCTAGATGTGACTGGATCCCTTTTTGCCAAAAACAAAATTTCAAGAACATGCCGCTTGAGCCAAATCTTGGAACACTGTGGGTGTGAGTTCATGATTTTAGAGACATTTTTTCTCAACGAGATTTGAGAGGCCAAGGGCTTGGTTCTTACTTCTGTCTATCGAGAGATTTTTCCAATTGCAAAAATATTTTGTGCTTTATAGCAAGAAAACAGATGTTTCTGACATAACTCTCATGGAAACATTTGAATGAGAGTTTGAAAGACAACTGTTCCAGTGTGGGACAAGAGCAAACTGACATCCTTAAACTGTCATAATTTGGGCTATCTACAGCTTTTTATGAACTTATCCTAAACATTTTGGCTGTCCTGATTATTATTTTTCCAGAACTCTTTTTGTACCATTTTTCACAGACTTACTCTTGGTAAGTTGGTGAAGTTTCAGTCAGTGAGAAACAGGCTGTCTTAAATACGGTAGTTTTTGTTTATTAATTAATGAGCACCACAAAAAGAACTACAAAACAACCTGTGAAAGGTAAATGGATTTATGCTTGAGTCAGAAATATTTGAAAGACAGTTTACCCCAATAAAGAAAGTATCTCTTTTAATATATAGCTAATCCTTCAAAAAGTGCTGGAAGGACTTTTCATAAGTTGCTGAGATTTGAATTGCAAATATTTGCTGCAACCATTGTTTTCCTGAAATGTATGTTAAGATGGTTTCAAATTTTGACTGTTCCTGTTTATTTCCATGTATGACACGTCAGCCTACCCCTCCCCCTACCAAGTCTAAACAATGCAAAATGTGTTTTTTCACAAAACATGCATGTTTAGCTCTCCTAGGCTATGGAGATCAGAAAACCCAAGGGGTGTGGTTGCCGAAACTCAAACAATTATAAATTAGCTCACAGTAGCCAGGGAGAAAAGGTAACTGTAAAATATTTTTCAGAACTAACGATACTTTATTTGTTCTCACGTAATCTCTTTTTGTCAAAATTCACATTTATTACACCTGTTCCATTTAACTACAAATAAAACTTGACAAGCTGTTGTTCTGCTGCTGAGTTCTTTCTTTTTTTGCCAATGGGCTAGATATGGCTGATATCTACTTCTATCTGAACTCAGCAATTTCAGTCATGTTATATTCAAGGGGTATCATCTTTATTTTTGTAGTAAATGAATAAGGTAGCTAATTTAATCAAGGCAACCAGACTATGTGACATGGAAGCTGCAGTGAGCTTGCTACATCCAATTTTATTTTGTCAAAGTCAATGGGCAGTCATGAAACAAGTGAGAGATATTAATTTAATTAATCCCTTACTGGGAAACAGGTGATTGATTATATGTGTTATTTTAGCTACTAGTATTCACAGCCCAGTGGTATTCACTTAAATAACCAGTGATTGAAGTTTAATAGACTGTTACCCTGGAGAACAAGGTTCCCTGGGATAAGAACTGGTATTTCAGAGGAGGAACAGTGATGTGGACATTCATCCCAGTGACCTTCAGGCTGTGCCTTCATGAGCATTTTGGGTTGGAGCAGGAAGGTGTTTTGGGGAAGTGGCTGCTCCACCTTGACTGCAATATTGAACCAGGATGCCAGCAGGGACCAACAGCAATTTCTAGTCCACCTAGAGGCCAGTAGCCACCAAATCTTACCAGATTTTAATTACTAGGAGAGAAGGGGAGGTACCCAAGGATACATCAGGTTTGTGAAGAAAAAGGTATGAACAGTGATCTGCAAGGTGGAGAGTAGGTATGGTATCAATGCAGGCTGGGTTTATTTCACAGGCTTGATTTATGTGATGAGCCCTGTGCTAACTGCTTCCATTACCTGGCCATTTACGGCTTTTGTGACATGAAATCTTAATTTTTCATACTGAAGACAATGGACACAAACCATTCAGATAAGTAAAAAAAAAGAATAAGTAAAAATTTGACAGCAATTTGTGTGTTTGCTCAGTGTTGATACCACCAGCAATAAAGGCTCTTTCATATACGTTGCGATGTTAATTTAGCTGCCCAGCCCATACAGTAATTATATGTTTCTTATAAGTGAGTCTATTACATAATTGCATTTAAATCATAAAGTTAAATCCAAAGCAACTGTGTATTTAACCTATAACAAGATGCATTTTACAATATAAATAGTCCTGCAATTAAACAGGCAACAGTTACTCTCTGTAGGAACAGACTTTTTTGAATACTGAGAAAATTTAATTTTAATGTATTAGCATTTTATTGTTATGCTTTTAATTTTTAGGGACTTTGAAATGTCTGTTAGCCAGGTCTGGCAGAAATGGATGTGAATGTTAAATGAAGTCCTGTTCTCAGTGAGAGTGCAGCAGCTTTTGGACTCCTGCTTCAGATTTTCTCTGCTCCTTTCAGCGTACCTGTACTATGCTTGAAGGAGCTGTGCCCTAATCCAGTGAAAGCAGAGAATACCCTCAGCTGCTTCACAGATCTTTTAGCCCATTGCTAATTTTCCATTAAAGGTAGCAATACAACTACTCAGCATGTGGTGATTTTCAGACTTATCTGACTTAAATTGGTATTTATTTAATGAAGATGAAATCTACTGGTAATTCATCTTCTGAGTGTAATTGGTAATCTGCTGCTGTATCCTAGCTATGGAGTTGAAATAGCTTTGGTTGTTATTTTTTATCTATTACCCTCAGGATCCAAATTAGTTGGCTAATAGGCTGGTCAAAACAACAGAAAATTGTTCATAGTTGCTTAATCAGATTAAAAATCAGCATATTTAAACCCAAATAAGCAATTGGGAAGTTATTTAAATATTATATTATTATCTAATTATATCTAAAGCATAACCTCCTCATTTTTAGAGAGAGGAGGTATATAATAGATTCATTATACAAATATTACTTTATGAAACTATCTGAATGCTCAATTGTAATTTCTCAGGTACAAGACCACTGATATTTAGAGATACATTCACTGTCATTAGCAAAATATTAGATGAATTAAAGCCTGGTGTTTAAGTCTCCTCTTTTTTTATTGTTGCTTTGCAAATGCACACTTGTTACTGTCTGAGGTGGTGTGGACTTAATACTGTTAAACTTGTGTTCTAAGAAATTTTAGTTTCTCTAATTACCATATTTTCAACTTAATCTCTGCTTGCGAGGGTTAACACTTTTCTTTGTCTGTTCAAGTCAGCTACCAAGAATATTTTCTCCTTAAGCTTTTTAAATCCTTTAGTACTTCAAATATATACGCAGTCATAGATAATGGAAAATGTAGATTTCCACCATGCATAACAACCAGACTGAAGCTGTTTGCTTGGCAAAGGGACATTGAGTTAAGGGAATTGGTGTTAACAGTCAAATACCGACAGTTAAAAGCGTTCTCATTAGGAGCTAAAAATGATTGACTGAGAGATGGAGCTACCAAGTGTTTACTGGAATGTGTGAAGGTTTATTAACATTGGCACGGGGATGGTCCTATTTGTCTAGACAGTTACAAAATCTAGTGTGTCTGGACTGTGATTTGTGGAAATCTTTCCCCTTTGTAAACAGTATTGTGTTCTAAGTGATAGACATGGCCCAAGTACAATGCAATATTGGCCTGGAGCATCAATTGGCTTTGACAGAAACCTGCTAGTCACAAATAACAGGGTAAAACTACTGCTTTTTTTTTTTTTTTTTTTTTTTTAATTCTCTTTGAGCTAGGGTTCTGGAATGGAGTTTCAGAAATTTGCTGCCTCCTTTATTTCTTATAAAACACTACTTTTCTGATAGTATCATTTCAGAATTTTTAAGTGTTTGTTTTGGTTTGGTTTTTTTTTTTTGAAAGTATGTCTGGGATTGCAATGTCTGGAAGAAAGACATGTGTATACCTGAGGGAAGAGTGTTTCCCAAATTATTGCAAAAAAGTGTTGCTCATGGGTCGATATTGGGACTGGCGCTGTTTAACATCTTTGTCACTGACATGGAGAGTGGGATTGAGTGCACCCTCACCAAGTTTGCTGATGACACCAAGCTGTGTGGTGCGGTCGACACGCTGGAGGGAAGGAATGCCATCCAGAGGGACCTTGACAGGCTTGAAGATTAGCCTGTGCAAACTCATGAAGTTCAACAAGGACAAGTGCAAGGTCCTGCACATGGGCTGGGGCAATCCCAAGCACAAATACAGGCTGGGGGGAGAATGGATTGAGAGCGGCCCTGAGGAGAAGGACTTGGGGCTGCTGGTTAATGAGAAGCTCAGCATGACCCGGCAGTGTGTGCTTGCAGCCCAGAAAGCCAGCTGTATCCTGGACTGCATCAAAAGCAGGGTGACCAGCAGGTCAAGGGAGGGGATTCTCCCCCTCTACTCTGCTCTCTTGAGACCTCCCCTGCAGTACTGCCTTCAGCTCTGAGGCTCCCAACATAAGAAGGACATGGACCTGTTAGAGTGAGTCCAGTGGAGGCCATGAAGATGATCAGAGGGCTGGAGCACCACTTCTGTGAAAACAGGCTGAGAGAGCTAGGGTTGTTCAGCCTGGCGGAGCGAAGGCTC
>NW_009593217.1:47019-49489 GCF_000690535.1 Cariama cristata
TTGAATGTGGCTTTGATCAACCTGGTGTGGTGGAAGATGTCCCTGCCGATGGCAGGGGGGTTGGAACTAGATGATCTTTATGGTCCCTTCCAACCAAACCATTCTATGAAAACATTTTGTGTCCTGAGAACAGATCTAGACCTACCTTTTTCACAAGGTCATAAAATGGTTAATAAATACAGAATGCAGAAAATTTCCAGAACCCTTGTTCTTTGCCATTCATCTTTTTCCTTGCTTTAAATTCTGCATGCATCCTCTTACTAGTCTTTACCAGAAAATGACTGCTTTCAAAACTTCTGTACAGTGAAAGACTACAAACATATACTCTCACTTGCTATGTAGGTATTTAATGCCTTTGCTCTGTTCCAAGCCAGACAGTAGGACAAGTGCTTTTCAGCTTAAATGTAGTATCCATAATTGATGAATATATTGCCAGTGCCTATTAAAGTAAAGTCATAATATCATAGCAATTTTGTCACAAACCAGTATGGCTCATTTGACAGTAAACCTTTGACTGTGGAAAGCTGCAGTGTAGATTTAAGCCTGTCTTGCACACAGCTTAAGTATAGACCAGTAATAATGCAATGAAACCATCATTCTAGGATGTGTGCCTCAAAATAAGAGACAATCTCGAATAATGGGGCTATGGCTGTTGCTTGCTTTCCACTTTGGAATCAGCATGGAGATATATAGCAATACTAATATATCTGTATTTAAATATATATAGGCCTGAAAAACAAGAAGCAATTTTCCTATCATAAATTGAGTACTTTCAGAGCTGTGGAATACCCATTGCTCACCTTACCTTTTGCTGTACTTGGGTGTGATAAACAAGAAGGAGACCTTGCTAGGTACCCATTGCATTGATTTGAAAATCAAACACACAGCCCCCAAAACACAAAGAAACCCCAAACCTTAGATGATTTAACAGATAAATCTCTTTAAATGATGAAAAGAGGTAATCTTTTTTGGTAAGCTCCCAGAAGAAGTGAAAGCTGATGATGATTTGTGTTGGTTTTGTTTGGTTGGTTTTGTTCTGGAAGGTTTTTTTTTTAAAGCAAATGAATTGAATTTTCTCTTAAACACAAAACCAGGTTTCAGGAAATTGGGTGTTTTCTCGTCAGTTCTCCCTCCCCACAGAACTGGACCCCTTCATTCACTGGAAATATTTTCAGTTGCCATATTTCAGCCAACCCTACTCACCAGTTTTTCCATAATGCATAGCCAAGAGAGTGCTCCTGTTCCAGTGAGAGACTTCAGCAAGCTTTGGAGAGGCCTTACATCACGATGAGTTTCTTTTGCTGTAACAGAAACTGCAAGTGTTAAGGAAAGATCATCAGAGAGATATTTAAAATGGCCACTTCATTACAGCCTCCATTCTTTGAATGACACCTGGTAACACATTGTGCTTTTGCAATTTTGTTGTCAAAATGGATGGTGGTTTATGGACAGTATATCTCATGGAAATAGATTGCATAGCTTGCTGTAGAAGCAGTTAGTCAACAAAATGCACTCTGGCACTTGGTGTAGAGACTGTAATTATTTGACTGGTGGCCAGCCTAGGTAGCACTCGGGAGCCATAAATAGTATTTAGAGGTTGCTGTAAAAGCTTTTTAATTTGTTACACCAGAGTTCATTTACATTGTACACCATATGTCACGGCAAAAGCACCCTCTCTTTGTAGAACATTACAGGCAACACAATATGTTATAAACACTACTTTTTAATGGCCTCCAGAGTAGCTGCAGATAGCTCATCCAGGAGGCTGTTTAGAGATGAATCTGTTACACAACTGGAAATCCGAGGTCACTTCGTTTTAGCTAATGAAATGAGTCAAGATTCGCTTTGCATTTCAGATGAGAACACTGCACACCAGCAGTTTAATCTCAATAATGCGAAGCCATTTGTTACACACTAATGCAGGAGTTGTTACTGTAATCGGAGAATACATCCTTTGGAAGCAGAGGAGAACTTGGTTTTGAAGGGAGGAAGTCTCTGGATGAAACTGAGCCTGCTACTGTGCAGCTGACGTGAAACAAGACAAATGCAACTCCAGCAGTGTATTGGGGAGAGGGTACCAGCACATATAAGGCAGTTAGCTGTTGTCCAAGGCTACACGGATGTACACTATAATTCTGTCACTTAAGTTCAAGAAGCTGAAATGGGGAGAAGGGCAAAGAGAGACTACCACAGAATGGAATGTGTGTTTTCAGGAGGAGATGAAAAGAGCTTAGCTGGCTTAGCCTGCAAATTGAAGGCTGAGAGGAGATAGGATTATTCTAAATAAATGCATCAGGAGGATTAAGCATGAGGGAGGAAGAAGAACTACACAAACTGAAGGACAATGATGGTAGGAAAGAAAAAGGTTAGACATTTTACATTAGCAAACTTAGTCTGGCAATTGAATGATTACTAACCATTATAGGAATAATCCCCCCCCCCCCCCCCCCCCGCCGTTTATTTGAACAAC
>NW_009593217.1:49520-69001 GCF_000690535.1 Cariama cristata
AATGCTGATTATGTGAACAAGATGGCAAATTTAGAGTAAGAACTAACCTGATGAAGCATAGGTGGTATAGCGCTGGTCAACACCTAAAACAACAGGGAATCTGAAACAGCCCTTTCATTTATAGTCCCAACGTAGATGACTTTTCTGCTTCTCTTGCAAAGGAAATTCCAGTTCACCGAGGAACTCTGGACTGCTTAGGGTCTATTTCACCTGTCTGCACCATCTCAAGACAACTGAGGAAAGAAAGAGTCAAAGACTTCACTCTGGAAATTTGATCTCAATTGTTTTTCTTTTTTAGGATCTCACATTAGGTTTGTGCTTTTTTCTTTTTTCCCCTTTCCCTTTCTGCCCAGTTATTTCTAAGCTCTTATTGGCAGAAACAATCTGGTTTTTATGTGTTGATGCAGGGCTCAGGCTTGGTTGGGGGTTACTATAATACTAATAAACATCTTTCTTTGCTTTCAGTATGTTTCTATGTACTTGTATTTGTCTCCATCTTTGTTAAATGACTCTTACTCTCGAGTCAACTTGATTTTCAGAATATTGACAACTTTCTGAAGCACTGGGCGTAGAAAGAAACATTGTTCTTTTAAAGTCAACTTTTCTTTCTCAGTGTAATTCTGCTGTGGCCTTCTTTACAGACAGAATTATCCTGCTTGGCCCTGCCAAATAAGACATCAGAGGGCTAAAAAAAGAAAATTATGCCTGGTTTACATGGAATCACGTCCCTCTATGAGCTTTAGTGGTTTTGAAGTTCTTGCAAATGAATTACAATTAGGCTCACGAAGCTTGTAAACATGCTATATGTCTCCGACAAACCTAAAATCTGTTCCTGAAGTCAACCAGCTATGCTAGAATGGATATTCTGGCCTCAATGCCTTTTTACTTGCTATTTTAGCTTTCCTGTCACTACTGAGCCTCAAGTTTGAGTGTTAGTACATTCTTGTAAGAAATGGTGAGAATATCATTCTTATTTGCCGTCTGTGGCATTGGGCAGTATCTCCACATGAACAGAACTGGATAACATCACTGGAGAAGCTGTCTCTCTGCCACCAGTCTCATATGGCTTCATGCTTGTAGGTCTTGCTACCAAAACTCTTGCTAGCTCCTGAGGTGAGGTGATACCCCAAGGACTTGTTCCTACCAGGGCAGTGCAGCGGGGTCCACAAAAGTGTGGTGTCTACAGCTGCAGAGGCATCGCTGCCTGCAGTGCCACAGGATGAAGCACTGCTCCGGAAAAGAGGGGGGGAAAGTGCAGACCTGAGACAGTGACAGTAAACACCCTAAAGGTCCCATGTTTGCTACTCTACAGTCTCCTATATTCCCTAAATCTTCCCCTTAGAGGGACAGCCTGTCTGCCTTTCCAGAGCTGAGTAGGAGGCAGCAAAGCAAAGGCTGTTTCTATCAGCCTTAGTGTCTTCCTATGGCTAGAGGTAGCCCTGCATACGACCCATCCTCTATCAAAGAGTACAAGTTACAGCCATTATAGCTTTGAGTTTGGATATTTCTAAAAAAACATTTACCAGCTGGTAAAATGAGGATTTGTACCATAATGCCTCGCAAGGACTGACTGTGCCTTCACAGGTAGAAGTGGCTCTGATCATCCTGGTATGTTAACCAACTTACACTTGTAAAACTTCCCTCCCTGTAGAAAAGGCTTTTGTTGAAATGCAAGAACTCCCTCCAGGGATGTGTGGCTCTCTTATTCCAAGGCATGGAAGTAATTAACTGCCATGATCTCTCACCCATGCTGTGCTTCTCACCGCACTTTGAAGGAGCTTTTTAGATGCACATAACTTACAATGCTCATCCCATGTTAAACCCATCAATTGCTAAATCCACCTTTTCAAGCTGGGGCCAGAGCCAGAGGAGTCAGTCAGTCATGTGGAGCTGGTGTGGCTTCCTGATTTCATTAATTTAGATAATTGCAGCTCTTCTTCAACAGCATCAATCTCTGCTGTGTCTTATGCAGTAAGTCCCTGGTTTATAAACCTGATTGCTGGGGCTGCTGCTGAGAAGTTTTAAAAATTCTTTGCTTTCCCTTATGCATGTTGACTCTGTCTGACTGCCCACTTGACCAATCAAGTCCAATTTCTGTTATAATGAGTGTTTGGAGATGTTATGAAGTTTGAATGCCAAGGGCTGGCAAAGAATTACGGTATTTCCCAACTTTACTCTGCGATCCCTTCGTTCTCCAAAGCCCTTGTTGCTGCTGGGATCAGCTCTAAAGAGATTTTGATTGTGTATGGAGGGAACATGCAATTTGTAGAAGTAAATAAAGAATTACTGAGAGAATATGAGTGTTAGCCTGATTAATAGTGGTGAAAAGAGAATGTTGCAGTCTGATTTGGAAAAAGGGGAATGGTATATTCGGGGGCTTAGTGTATTTAGATCATGTTTACAGATTATCAAATAACTATCTCTGTTTTCATGCAGGGCACAGGAACATCTTTGTACCTTGGATTCTCTAACAGCATCACCTGTCCTCAAAATTCACAGGCATGCAGACTTTTGATGGATTTTTTTTTTTTCCCCAAATACTGATGAAGTTCTGAAATACTATACTTAACCAAAGTTTTCACATCTGTAAATTAGAATTCTGAGCTGGAAATCCCGTAGAGTTAACAGCTGAAATCTAGTTGTTGAAGTCAAAGGATTTGTGTCTGCATAACCCAAATGTGTGTTTGTTTGTATATGTAACATCAAAAAATTTAAAAGGAAAGTATGATTTTATGTGAAACTTTTTGAAGTTTTTTGTGCCTTGGAACTCCAGATCACTATACAAATATGTTCATTCTAATGAGTTTAGCATTTGTCACTGCCAGTATTTAATTTTGGACTTCTTTCTTGGTCTCTTTGTATGGTTTGCAAATCTCCTTTGCGGCTTTTAGAGCATTTTCATAGATATGCCTGCATTATCTGTGTGTTTGGAATCAGACAAATCTCTTGCATAAATATAATTCCTGAGTTTATTTGAAGAAATTTAAAAATAATAATAATAAAAAAGCCAATAGTTATATGGAACATTGTTTGTAGCTTAGTGAACTATCTCCTTCAGTCATTTTATTATTTTATGTTTTTTAGGGTTACTGTCTCATGCTGTACCAATGACACAGCCATCCCAGAATTCAGCCTTTATCTTTGTTCTGTTTAAAGGTGAATCTTGAAACCTCTCTGAAAACACACAGATGTAATCAGAGGAGCTTTAATCTGGTAAACCTAGTAACAGATCTAGGAATATTTTGATCAATATGATTAGCTATTCCCAGAATAAATAAATTACAAGGATTTTACTGTCAGCTGTCTTTGCTTAGTGTCTAATTTCCAAGCTGGTGATTTTAGAGGTAAGCACAATGTTCAGAAGTCTGCAGACCTGCTTACTACAAGATCTCCCTTTCCATGGATCAAATTCTATATGCATTGAAACCAGCTAGAGTGGTCCCATTGCAGGGTAGTGGATAGGGCCTTACGAGGCCACAGGAAAACTTCCACTGAATTCAGCAGCTTTGTTTACCATTGGAGTAAACACAGGCAAGGGCGAGTAGCATGGCTCAGTGAACTGCACCGTTACAGTGAGAAATAACAAATCATCTCAGATGCTTGATCAGCTAATGTTCAACTCAGGGGTGATTTCACAAATGGAGGCCAAGGCCTTTTGCAGGCATTATGACAGGAAGTGAGATAATGTAATGTGGCAGATTCTGCATGGAGGAGAATTGGGGTCACTTGGTATGCCATGTATAATGCAACCTTATGCCATAATTAAGATACTGGATAGAAGCTGTTGAGAAGGATTAGCTACTGATCCATACATTTTATGTTTTTGTTTATTTAAGATAAAGTCTCATGCTAGAGGGCTTTTTTATATATATATAAAGTTCCTTTAAACCTTTAATTTCCTTTATTTTCTTTGTGGATGTCTAATTTTTTTTATATCTTTATCTCTGTTTAGGTGAAAAGAAGGATTTATAGAAGGTGGCCTATAAACCAGGACTGAGATCTATAGAATTGAACCATAATTCCCATGATTCACCACAGTACTTTACCCAAGGGGAATTATATTGCTCATTTTCAGGAAAAAGTAAAGAAGTCTCATTTTTCAAGTATATGGAGGTGATTGTGCATGTTTTCTTTTTAAATAGTGAAATTCCCTATAAAAACTGGGCACTCCCACTGAAATATTCTTTCCTCAAAAAAAATGATTTTATATCAGGAGACAGCTATGACTGAAAAATGTCACCTGCTCAAAATCTGGAGAGAGAGACAGAGAAATATGAAATAATTCTGTAGAAGGAAGTTGTGGACTGAAAGCCAAAGTGGACATGAGCTTTTGGACCCCTGTTAGAAGTCAGCTTTGATAGAGGAGAGAGGGGACAGGCAGAACCAGATTACATTCAATTATTCAATTCATTTCTGTCACTGGTTATTCCAATTCTTCAAGCTGGTGCTTAGGAACAAAAGGTTGGGGCAATCATCTGTTTCAAAAGTGTGCCAGTGAAAATAAAATGATCAATTAGTATCAAAGGTAGTCTTTTCACCTGACATGGAAAGTAGGAAAAATGCAAAGGTACAAAACCCTGTGAGCAGACCGCTTAAAGTTTAAGGTGTGTTTGAAACTGATCTGTGTTTTTCTAGCTAAAGAAAAATCATCCTGCTTCTCTCTTCACTTTTCTGTGCTGTTTTCTTGTTCTCAGCAAATCTCCCAGTTGATTTCCAAGTTAGATTGGTCAGCTTTATCAATTTTATTCTTGTTTGGCGCTTTGCAACTCCCATGGTAATTCAGTGAAGTTGAAGGTCTTTGAAGACCATCTCTGCAAAGTTCAAAAGACAGTTATTTCAGGACATTCAGCCTGGACATGATTTTCCTCCCATTTTGGAAAAAAAAAAATGGGAGAAGAAAGAAACCCTAGAAACTATGTGAAATAATTCTTGAGGGTTACATTCCATCACTGCCAAGTTCCCAAAAGATCAGAATATTTCTACTTTTCTACGGTGTGTAGGACCAGAAGCCCATCTGCCTCATAGACGAAAACAAGACATAGTACCCCCTTGTTCATGGACAATTTGCCTGTAAGGGAATTAAATGTTTGCCTATATTATGGTATATGTTTCCTTTCAGAGGTTGCATAGCTATGGTTAGGCAAATTCACCATCTGGGGAAGAGTCCTTCTTGCCACTCAGCTGAAACAAGGCTTAGGAATACAAACACACCACAAGGCTGTTCCACTAGGAAAACTACTCTCAGAACCAAAGCTATGACAAATAATCTCATACGCCATATAGATTTCACCAAGAACAAGGAATAGGCACAAAATGCAAGACTTCTGAATTTGAAAATAACAATAAAATCATGTCTATTGAATGCATTTGTATCTCTCAGTGTTTCCAGTTCAGAAAATAGAACATCATTCATATTTATGAGGAGTAATTTGTATCAATTCATAATTATCTTGTGTCAAATTAATTCTCTCAATGCATTAAGTAAAATGTTCAAAAGGCAAAATTAAACGACCATAATAAAAACATTTGTAATAGGCACATGCACATAGCACTCAGTAAACAATTTTTACGTCCTTTTGCAAGATGGTAGCATCCACCTGAACACCCTGACGCTGTTCAGAGAAGGGAGCCTGGTCTTATCTCCCATCTGCCCCTCATCCCACATTATCATAGAATCATTATGGTTGGAAGAGATCTCAAAGATCATCAAGTCCAACCGTATACCTGATGCCACCATGCCTGCTAAACCATGTCTTGAAGTGCCACATCTAAATGTTTTTTGAACACCTCCAGGGATGGTGACTCCACCCCCTCCCTGGGGAGCCTGTTCCAATACTTAACAACTCTAACAGTGAAGAAATTCTTTCTAATGTCGAGCCTGAACCTCCCCTGGCGCAACTTGAGACCATTTCCTCTTGTCCTATTGCTAGTTAGGGGGCTCTTCTAATCTGAAGTCTTGAGCTATGAAACCAGTAACTGATTTTCTTATGGATAGAAGTTCAAGGTTCAGCTGTTTCCAATGCAAGCCTTTTCCTGTTCCTGGATCCTTCTTAAATTCGCTTGGCATACAAATTTCTCTCTTGTGCTTTTGATTCCATTTTTTCTGGGATATGCAGGCTGAAAGCTTCTGGGATCAAAGGAAGGGCCGATTTTCAGAATAAGCAAGCAGGTACGCTTCAGCTTTTGCATCTACTCTTCCCCTTGCCTCTAGGGTAATACCAAAGTCCTGCCATGATCACTGTTTCCAAGCACTCCTGTTATTGCTAGTGTTTTCCAACAGACTAACTCATTTCCCCACCTTGGTCATTATGCACAGTCAGTGACCTTTAACAGATGAAAGCCTGAGGCAGTGCTGAATGAACTTTCTTCCCACAATCAAAGCAAATCCAGAAGAATAATTGTTGCATTAATCCTTAACCAATGTTTTTAATTACTAATTTACTCTTTCTGTTTGTTTGTTGCTATTACACCCCATGGCGCCAATGAAAGAAATATGCTGTTTTGAGCTTTTGACAGTTTTGTTTTGTTTTGTTTTTTCTAGCTCCTCACCTGGATCCCAAGGGATGCAGGAGAAGGTCTACTAAATTCGTTGGTTTTTTTAAAATGAGTTTTGTCTCAACTCTGTCCAAGTCATGGAGTTGACCATGAAGGGATGGGTAATTATATCAGACTCTGTATTAGCTTAGTAATTTGGGGATATGCAGTGTATGTTGCGCATGCTAGAAGAATGGGTGTCTCCAGGTGTGGGTTGCTGTACAATAAGGAGATTAATTTATGAGTATGATCCAGCTGGGACAAATGGCCATGAACAGGCCGAGTGTGCCAGGGCATCTTTCTTCGGAGACTTTCTCTGGAGATGCGGTAAATTCACAGCATTCTTTCGAAGTAGAAATACAATTCTGTACTCTTACCATACTTGGCAAAAGCAAAAAATGCAGAGGAAGGGGGAAGGTGGGGAGTGTGGGCAGTGGAGAGAATGCTTCAGCAATGACTTTATTTGAATGTCTAAGTACCTTCATTTTTAGATTATTTTTTATGTACATCCGAAAACATCTCAGCATATGAAAGCACACATTCAGGCATCTGAAGGCAGGTGGCCCCAAAAGGAAGGTCCTTAACAGTCAATACTGACCATAGGAAAGCTCAGGCCACCTGGTTTCTTCTAGTTGAGTCAATGGCTAAGTGGGAATGAAAATGGAGATTCCCAATTTTCTGTGACAGTAAAATGACACTAAGTGGAAGTTTATCTGGCAAGCTAGTTTTTCAGCCAGAACAGAGCAAACATTTGCAAAGGACTCTGTGTTTTTGAGAATCAGTCTGATGCGCTGAGGTGGCAACTGTCTGAGCCCTTCAAGATTGTTCCTAGCATTTAAAACTACTTTGTTTTTAAACTGTTACAAGTATGAAGTTAAGCCTGTGTTTTACACACTCTCCTCCTAGCCCGCTGCGTGCCAAGGTAATCTGCCTAACATTTTTCTTCTGGGAGATGCCTTTCCTCTCAGTTGGCCAAACAAGGTGTCTGTCTCCAGCCAGGACAGTGCGTGTCCTGAGAGTCTGACTGTCTACTGTTGGGTGTATTTGACCCTAGTTTAGGGAGTTTCGTGTTTACTGATTCCTCCTTTGATAGGAGTAAGGTACATGCAATATGCCATCTCCAAATTATTTTCAGTACCAGGCACTTTAAGGTAAAAATAAAGGCGGCATTCACCTCATCTTAATGCAATGACTATTTAAACAGTTACTATATTTGGTAGTACAAAGTAAGAGACAAAGGTTTTCTAAGTACCTAAATAGTAGCTTAGCTGCAAGAGATTTGCTGTCTGGTTCATCCATTAAAAAACTTAACAGGGTATTTATATCACTGTCTATTTTCTTCTACATAGTCTCCCAAGAACAGGCTCTTGATATGGAGACAAACCTATTTTCCATATGTATCTGTTTTTCTCTGGGATTCCATTCAAATCAAATTTCTCCTTCTCTGCTTTGGGATATACATAATAGAGTTCATGAATTACTGGAATAAAAATACCAATTGTCGTGTTTCCCTAACAGATTAATAGTTACCAGTTTGTAAATGGTACTGTTGTCCCTTGAGTGTTGACAGATAGTAAACAAAAACCTTTACTGAATGCAAATGCAAAGCCTAAGGACTGATTTTGCAGTTAAATGGACTATAAATGGGTAACTGATCCACAGTAAATACAGTGCTGCATACTGTTATTGGGGTTTAGAGATCCTGTAGCTGGGCAGGAGGTTTTCAGAAGAAAATACAGTAAGAAAATGTTGATTGATTTAAGCTATTAATGAATCTGGATAGGTTTTGAGAACTTTTATCTGGAAAGGATTTTGTCAGCTCCAGGATGAGAAGAGTATTTTGAAAAGGAGTACAGCTCAATAGAAACACACTAGTGATTTTTCTCACCAGCTTTGTGGCAGCATCAGGTTTTACTTCCTACTATGCCACTGTGCCACATCTCCTGCACTTCTGGTTATTCCAGACCAATTCTACTACAAATATTCTCACTCTCTGAATAAATAGATATCCAATTGAGGAAAGAAAAAAACTCCAGGATTCCTGCAACCTTACGTCAGTGACTGGGCATGCCCTCTGTGTCTTCATATGAAAGACAAAAACAACAACAACAAAATCTCTTTGAAGAAGGAGGAATTCCGACACTCTGGCTTTGGTCATCTGGTGAAAATGCAGTTTTCCTCTGCAGATTGAGAGGCACCTCCACAAACATATTCAGAGTATAAGCCTGAGTTGTTTGCTGAACTCTCTGGCTGCAGGAGGTGCCTCTATCCCCGGGGACTAAAGGCAGCTTTGATTAACCTGCTCAGTTAAGTTCCTAAAGTCAGATGGATTCAATCTTCTTTTTATACAGCACCTACTGCGGGAGAGCACAAGGCTCAGATCTACAGAGAGAATTCTATATCTAACTTTGTTGTTTAAAGAGACAAGCCCATTGATATCAGTAGGAGCAGGGCACATAGAAGATGTCTGGATCTTCAAATTTGCTGGGTACCACTAACATCAAAGCAAATGACAATCTTCTGTCTCCTCAGATTTTTGTTAATCTATGAACTGTCTTTATCACGTGAATGTAAATTCATTGTGGAAATGTATGTTCCTCATTATTTCTTTTTCTCATTGAAATGCTAAAACGTGAGGCTGCCTACTTTGGCTTCCACAGATACAATTTAGGTGCTGCTGTAGCTTGCCAGCCCTCTTCTTTATTAGCATTACATTTGTCTCTGTTTTCTCTGGACCTCCTCATGGCTCTCCTCCTCGGTTAATAACAGTTTGGGAATCCACAAGCCAGCATGACCCTTCCTGCCTCGCAGAGGCATGGCTTGTGCATGGCTGTCCACTGCCAATGCACCTGCACTTACCTATTGCCGATGCACTAGCAAAGAAAAGCTGTCAGGAATGATTCGCTCAGTCATTGCTTCCCCTCCTGTATTAATTTAAATGCAGGTGTTGCATTGAAGGCCCTGAAGCTGTCCCAACAATCCTTGTTTTGTGAATTCTGTTTTCAGGGGTGGTGGTGATGTCAGTTATCAGGTTAGGTAAGTAAATTGCTGCCACCTCCCCAGAAATATTGGATTCTTAAGAAGTGAATTGGGCTACTCTTATTATTTACAACAGGAAACTGCAGACGCTTTGACTCTCTTACTCTTCTCAGTGATGAGCCCCTCAATGAGGCAACAGAAGGTCCTGTTTCCAAGATAATGAGTTTCCCTACCAAATACAGCTGTTGCTAGTGGAAAGTGAGGAATGGATTTCCTAACACAAGGGAAGACTTGTGCTTTTAAAACATTATTTTGATCTAGAGTGAATAGAGATTTTAGGAGAAAGTGTCCTGTGAAATCAAACTTTCACCCATGAAAACCTGAAAAGGTTTTATTTGATAAAATGGGGATATTGACTTTTTGTGTAAACTTTATGTGCATGTGCACAAAAATATAAATGTGCATAATCATCTAAGGATTTTACACAGGCTGTTTTATATAACAGAAAAAATGTTTTGGAAACTGTACAAATAAGGCGTTGTTACATTTTTTTAAATGCTGCTTTAAAAATAATCAGAATTGCTTCTAAAACATTTTGTAGGAGGAAAATTGAATGTTTTTTGTTACATAAGCAGTAATGGAAGTTTCTGTCTTATATTCTAATGTGTAGCAACTTATCTAAACAGGGTGAATATGTCCAAGGTAAGACTAGAAACTTTTGGGTAATACAGAAACTGTGTTAAGATACTGCGAATTTTAGTCCATAACAGCTATAATCAGAAAGCTTTTTCTTTCCTCTCAGCACCTGCTAAGGCATTTATCTGCCTTGCAAAAGCTTTTCTAATATTTTCCCCTTCTGTTTTAGGCTGGTCCAAACCAAAATTATATAGATACACACACAGAGGAGAAGTAGGGCAGCCCAAACCCCAGACTCAAACTTTGCAGCTGGGTTTGCAGTGCTTAGAAACAATAGACCTTGGACTAAACACCCAGAATGTTGGAAATATTGTGATTTCAGTGAAAGCTCATCCTTAGTTCTTCTTTGATGTCAGCTTCACTTGGAATTCTGTCTCTTCTCTTGATCCTTTCGGTGCTCAGAGTTGAGAAACTCAGAGCAGAATCGCCAATTTGGTTAAAAATTCCTACTAAGGTGGCTGTTAATTTTAACTGGTAGATGCAACCATAAATCACCAGGAAAAACAATACTTTAAAAAATCAGACTACATCAGCATCTATCATTAGTTCTACTACATCTCTGAATTAGCAGCCAACCCCAGCTCCCTTAGGCAGATCAATCATACTGTTAGCAGGTTCCCATGATATCATCCCACAGCAACCAGTCTCTATCCATTATACGCTGAACAAAATATCACCAACTCTTCCCTCATCTTCATACCAATCCCCAAATGTTTCGCACACCAAAATCTCTGGAACAATCTGCCCAGAACAAAGAGGGACAACACCAGCATCAAGGCTGCTATTCAGTTGTCCAGACAATCAACACTGGCTTGTTTCACTGCATGTGAATTGGCTTGGAAGAAGACAGACAGTCTTTCCTTCCAGGCAATCAGCACTGCTAAAACCATCATAGGCTGATTGGTAGTGAATTTGAGACTGTCCTGTCCATTCCCATTCTCAAAATATTTATATGAGATTGTGGCCATGTCACATCTGGCCACTTAGGGAATATGCAATAAGCTAATCTATTTCCCTTGCAGATGACAGATGGGACTGGGGGAGAGGGACTGATGAATATCAGAAAGAGCACTCCATGAATATCCCTACATCTTATTGATGCTAGAGCTAAAGCTTGAAGAAGAGAGAAGGCTGTTTCTGAATGCATTAGGGAAGCAATACGGCAGGAGCAAGATATTTTCATCTTAAACAACAAAAAAAAGAATTTAATAAATTTTTTAAGCCTCACAAATAGGGAGAGTTGAACAGTCTCCTGAAAGAATTTAAGAATGATAGAAAATGCTTAGATATCCTTGGGTTGCCATCCACATAAACAGACACAGAAGGGAGGAGTTAATTGGTGGCATATCCATTTTCTTGATCAGCAAGAAGAGAGGCTCTCCAAAGTCATGTGTCCTAAGTCTATATGGACTGATGCTGATGGGAGGCAAGTGAATAATTAAAACAATTACAGCAGCATCAAGGTATCAATGCATGTTATGAAAGTACATTTGTATCAAAGGGGGCTTGGAGTCTGTACGTGTCAGTGGAGAGTGGAGAATCGCACTCCAGTGCTCAGAAAGTTTATGCCATGGCTTACAGTGGCTTAGGACCTTCTATTTTGACATGCAAACACTGCTTACTCTGTGCACCATCAAACCGATGCACTGTTAAGGTGGCAAAGCATTGCACTCATCCTTCTCCCTTGTTGATTTTTGCTCCTCTCCATCTCCTGTTTGGCTATCTGGGATACAGTCTTTTTCCAAGAGCTGAGTCACGCTGAATAACTGGGGTGCAGCTGCCACTTTTGCAGCCTCAAGGATCTCTGCAGCCTGCTTGCGGCCTTGTGATCAAGTTGGCAAAGGAGGCTATCAAGTGGATTGCTTCTCTGTTCTCACTGAAAGTCAAAGTACAACACTTCACCCCACTGGAAAGTTGTAAGTCACTGTGGATTCAGTGAAGCAAACATTCATGTCCATGAGCTGAATCTTGCCTGGAGTTCCCCAGGTCTGGTGGTGGTCTGCTTGGCTTTTGCAAGGAAGGATGAAAAGCATGAACTCTGCTCCTCCAGAGACAGAAAAACTGATTTTTTTCATAGATCTGGGAGTAATGTTTGTTTGATTTTCACATTGAATTCAGCTGGGTTCCGCAGAAGCGATTCCTCCTTGCCTCTCACCCAAAGGCTAGAGCTCAGAACTGATGGCTGTTTTAGCTGAGGCTTGCAGCCTTGCCCTCAGCAAATACAGTTCAAGTTCAAAACATATTTGCTCCTCTGTAGTCTGCTGGAATGGCAGGACTCCAACTCAGAAAGCTGCCTGCAGCTTTAGGGAAAGTTTAATGCAGAATGAAGTGGGTTTTAAATTGGAGAAAGGTGGTGTTGCTAGAACATCTTCTGTTGTACATCCATTATGGAGTTTGTGTCTCATTGATTGGGTGATTAAGAGTGCCTGAACATGTTATACTGAAGTTATTTCAAACCAGATCTCAAATTGAAGAAATTCTGTTCACATGTATGTTTTCTCCTAGCAGATGAATGTTGTTGCCAAGACAAAAAATAGTATAAAGTTTGGAGGGAAGGTTGAATGGACCTTGGGCCTCAGCTAATGCAACAGTTCTTGAAGTTTTAGTGGGTCAGTTTTATCTGAGCAAATGCAGGTTCAAACCGTGTGAATCATCTCTGAGTTTTTCAAAAGCAGTTTTATTTAAAAAAAAGAAAGGTAAATGACTTCAGATGGCAAACTGCATCAGGAGAGCTAAATAAGGAAAAAAATATGGTTACAGTGACAGTAATATTAGCTGCCACAAACAAAATCAGTCAATAAAAGCACTTTGGAAAGTTAAAAAGCCAAATGAATGAATAAGCCTCTCCCTAAATTCAATATTCTCTTGTATAAAATACTAGCATTTGGACTAAAATCACCTCCTGAGTACAGTATTTTTTTCTGTTTTATCAGCACTCTCTCTTCCACCTAGTAAATTCATTTATTTGTTCAAAACTGCAGTGTGTTGCTAGAACTCTCTGATATACGTATATAAGATAATGCACCCTTCATCCACCCTAAATCTCTCATTCCACAGGTTATTGATTTAGCCATACTGGTGTAAAGACAAACAGACAAATTCTCTGCCTTTCTCTGACTCAAGTGACCAAAGCTTCTCTTGCTTGATGAAATCTGCCTCTGATAATGAGGGCATTGGGGACTATGTTTGCACGTGGCGAAGCATGGAGCCTGCATTGAGAGTCATTTGCCGGCCATCCCGGTGGTTCACAATTAGATTATGCTCTGATGCAGGCTCAGTCTGAGCTGCAGAGGCTTTCTGAAGGGGGAAAAGCCAATCTTTGTCCGTAGACCCAAGAAGTTCTTTGCTAAGAATAAGAAAAGGCAGAGAAGAGCCTTTCACAAGCAAATCTATCCCAACTTGCCTTTTTCTAAGCAGCTGAGGTAATAACTTGAGCAGTGTGTTGGGTAATAGTCAGCAATATGGGTAATGAAAAACACCCCAGGGACTGGAATGCTTACATTTGGGTTTGCGTCCTGTGTTTCTGTTAGGAACATAGAAATCCCACCTAAAACTATCAGTGCTGTGAAGAGGTAACACTGTCTACATGAAGATGAATATTTTCTGTCATAACAATGCAGTGATGTGTGTGACCTCTCATGTTGCCAATGACTCTATCCAGGACTGTGAGCCATTAAGCTCATCTCCTTTCTTGAGTAAAGCCTCATTAGTTTCATTACCCTTAACTCCTGGTCTGCAGGAGATTGTGAGGTCTGTATTTTCATGCACTTTTGAACATATTTGTATCAACAAGGCTTACCCTGCACTTTCTGTCTGCAAAGATGTGCCTGAATTTTGAGCTAAGTTTGACCTAATTGGGAAATTTTGACCCTGCCTTCCAGGTAAGAAGCCAGGTCAGTGATCCAGGCTTCCTCCACCTGCAGGGAGGATTTTTGTGGCTCAGTGTGTCAGAAGGTAAACCAAAGAGGATGCCCAAATCTCAGTAACAGAGACTGTGGCTGCTTCTGCAGGGCATCTTCCTTTTGTGAGCACACAAACCCTGCCTGCCTTGTCCAGCCAGCCTCTGCTGCTACTTACAGACTTCTGTGCTAAACCTTTGATTTACAAACTCTCTGACAGTCACCCAAAATTGTCACAAATAAGCAGGAAGAAGTAAGAGCAGAACAGTTCTTAGTTGGCAGCTGCAGCTGTGGTTTGCCTCTTCTGGAAGCAAACATATAACCTGAATGTTTAAGTAATACCTGCAAACTGTTCTGGGATCAGGGGGAAAGCCAGGAAGACAAGAAGCTATGGCACTTTGTTTTTCCTTCGCGGCATGACCTGTTTCATACCTCTTACACGACAAAATTCAAATGAAGCCACATAGGACAGGTTGACTTTTGACTGAGTAGAAGGAGCAGCAGCTGGTCCTCTGGCACATACAAATGCTGATGCCCGGGTCCTTCACAGCTGGGATGACGTGTTACTTTATTTACTAGTATGTCTCCACTCCTGGATCCAGTGCCACACCAGCCCATTCCTGCAGCAACCCTGCAAACAAAGGACAACCATTTGCAGTTCACTTCCAGCTACCAGATAGTACCAAATTTGCTGGGTTTTTGTTTATTTATTTTCCCTGACAAGGATATCTGTTTACTAGAACTCTTCTCCAGCTTTAGTGAACATCAAAAGGGATGTCTGTGAGACTGCAGCTAGATTTAGATGGTACAAAACCCTTCAAGTGACTGTTTAAATATTTTTCTCTTCTGCGTCTCCAATCCCCAAATAGAGATGGGTTAATTTTAAATGCATCTCCAGTTCTTGCAAATTATTTAACGTGACTGTCCTAACTTGTATTTCAGGATCACCTTTGGGGTTAAGTGTAGCATTTATTGATTTTAAAAAAGCAAGCAGAAAAGAACATCTATCCTAAAATACATACATGTATTTTTTCTTCAACAAAAGTAGGTATCTGGAGAGGAGGGGTGAAAGCAAGTAAATTGGGGAGCATTCTTCTTTGTTATTCCTCTCCTCCTAATATCACCAGCATACAGTTAATCTCGGGAAGATCTGATTTAGCAGTACTGTGCTTTCATGTTGTATGCCTATATGACTGTTTATTTAGTTGTGAGTTGATTGATTAGGAAATAAGTGCTTTTCAAGCTGACAATATAAATAATAAAACTTTATTAGTGAAATATGTGACACATTTAACAATGCTAATTTTCTGTACTGCTCTATGTAATTCACTTGCCTTTTTCAGTAGGCTGTAAACAATACAAGGTTTGAGGGAAATCGCTAATTTGTTGGCTTTTTAAAAGGCAATGGAAAGGAATCCAGAATTTAGAAATATTTCCAGAGTGCCACCTAGTGGAAAACAGAAGTGAAACCACAAGAAAAGTGAAGTCGAATACAGCTTTGGAGAGTATGTCTTAATACATAGAACTGTCTCTTCATTTTCCTCTACGGCTAAACACAGGCAGCTACTAATGGCTTTTATGCAGTTTAGTGATAATTGCAAAACTTAATTTATTCCTTTTTATTTCTATTAAAATATACATATGGTAGAAATAATGACCATGAATGCCTTCTCTGCTTTCAGCTTTTTGAAAGAATAACAAATATCTGCGCTGAGCCCAGACTTAAGATTTGATTTAATCATCTCATGTTCTCATACCTCAAAAGCTTTGTGATTAAATCTTGGTTTCATTTTCACTCTTTTAATTAAAATATAGACATTTACGTTTAAAATGGTGATATATATAAATTGAAGATCACTGTTATGAAAAAGGCTTTAAAACAAAAAAGCTTCAAAAAATTGGGTTGATGCCTTGTTGTTTCCAGGTGTGGTTTTATCACAGGTGGTGCTTGGTGCTCCTTAGCAAAGCCACAGCTCCTGTGGTCCTGTGGTTACAGCAGACTCATTGCTACCCTTCAAGCAGATTTCTGCTATCATTTAACATCTCAATTCACAGGTAATCTTCAGGGTGTCCAAAAAAATCCCAATTCTGCTGTCTCTACAGATGCCAATTTTTAAGCATGGCCCCAGGTTTGATGGTGGAAATAACGGGAACGCACCAAATTCTCGCTTGAAGGTTCTGGGAGGTGAGCAGGGCTTGGCTGGGGCAGGCTGGCATGGACAGAGGGCAGGTGAAGTGGGCAGACCAGCTTGTGCACACAAATGTTCTTGCACCTGTCTACCTGTCCACTGTGGGTAGATTGAGTGTAGTGCTTCTTAACCCAGACAGTCTGTTGCTGTTGTCTTTGTGAGATCCCAGCCTTTTACATGTAAGACTTACAAATTTGGCAGCCTGAATAAACATGGGGCTGCAACCTCTACTGCCTTTAGTGCTGAGGGAACGGAGCAGGGTCATCACTGGGCAATGCTGAAGGTGCCTTTTTGAAGAGGGATCACATCTGGTCAGGTGTGTGCATCTCTTCTGTTATTGTTGCCTCCTGGGAGGGGAGTATGACGATCTTAAAATAACAATTTCTGCTCCTACAGTTTACTTTATGAGAAATTCCTGTCAAAGAATGTTGCTGCTGTGTCCCTAGGAGTGTCTCCTAGCTTCATTAGTTTGGTAAAGATTTTACAGCCATAGAAATTCTGAAAAGTAGATTTTGCACCAGATATTTCTGTAGTATATGTTTTTGTCTTTCCAGTCAAGAACAGGAAAATCAAGTCTGCTTCACTTTCATTTCTACCTGCTTCTTAAATTAACTTTCCTCAAATTTCTCTTCTACCTGTGGCATATTGTGGGGAATAAATTATGTCAGAGAAGAGCCATAGTTACATTCATAATGACTGGCTTTGGGATTTAGAATTGTTTTCAGTAAGCATGTCATCTAGGTGGGTTGTGCATCTTTGAGAGAGGTATTTTTTATCTATGGTAAAAGTATTATTTACATTATGGAGGTTAAATGTAGTGTATTGTTATGTCCATTTGGTATACAATGATGAGTTTATTTATCTCAAGATGAGATAACAAGAAGGGAATGACAAGAAAACTCTGATGAGAAAAGCAATGTGAAACTGATGTAGGAAGACTTCTTTTATTTCTCCTTCACAACTTATGCAAAATTCAGTAGAAGACACGACAGTGTCAGTGAGCAATTAATAGGGAAAAGGAGTAGGGATGATGTACTGTGCAAAGTACTGTTTCCTGCCCACTTTAATCCAAGCTCTGCTTTTGACTTTCTTGGGTAAAACAAACTGCAAGATTATTTAGAGATCACCCCTGCAGCCTGTTCGTTTGGAAAGCCAGAAGAGTAATAATTTGACAAAAAAAAATGTTTAATGGCAGCATGGAGAGTCCTCTTTCCAAATGTGCTTCTAAGCTCTTGTTGGCAACAGGGGGAGAGAAACAGGTGTGGAAAGGGAAGCAGCAGAGAGAAGGTATTATTTAGTTACTTTGGTACTAAGGGAAGCTGTGTTTTCTAATGAGGCCAAAAACATTGATTGAGTGTTGTCTGCACTCGAGTTTATTATCAGATTTACAGGTAGGTATTTCCCTATACCTAAGGGCTTTTAAATTCTTCTGAGAAGAACATATAAATAATCTGTTTAGAGGTGTACTGTAGGAGACATTTTCCTCTAGTGACATTGTTTTCTGAAAGAGGAGCTCTAGCATAATTACTCTGTATTTTTATGGTTCTCAGTACCATGTATGGTGGGTTTGAGATGTGTGTGTGACTGAAATCTGGAAGGAAAGAAAGGGATCAGAATGACAGCCATGAATGGTGCAGACCTGTATCCATGAGATACAACTGTGAGGGTTCAAATAAGCAGTAAGCTTCATGATCCTCTGAGAGTCACAAGTCAGATGCTACTTCCATGACTGATGCACTTGCATGCAATTGATGGCAGGTGGGCACCATAAATAACTTTCTTGTCACAAGCATAGCTCTCAGAGGCAGGGATATTTGTGAAGCTGAACTTCTCCTGCATTTCTCTTTCTATTACTACTGAAGTTGATTCATTCTGCTGCAGTTTCAAATGGATGCATTAGATCCTTTTAGGTTGAGTTTTGAAGCCGGCTTGTTAGAGAAATGTTTTCAGTTTTCACTCTTATTGCCAAATCACTCCCACCTGGATCTTGCCATGTTCCTGAAGGAGTTGTGAAGGCTGACAGACAGTGGTCTTGTAGAAGCAGGAACTCAACCTTTATGCCCCTGAAAAAAAGAGAAATTTGTAGGTTTAGCTTAGTGAGAAACAATTGCTTGAACTCTGGAATATTCTCTAGTGTTTGACTCAAAGTATTTGATGTTTTTTTCTATAGAAAGAAAATACCCTAAATCACATCTGGAGATGTCTCCAGTTGATTAGTTGTGGGTGTTTTTACTCCCTCTGAGCCTGGTTTTATTTCACTCATGGGAAACATTTATACAACCAGAAGAACATGCATGCTCTTGAATTATTTTTGTTTAGCTAGTATCTCTAAAATATTTTTGTAACTGTTTAAAATGTGACCAGCACAAAATACATGTATGAGTACAGTGTAGTAAAAAGATTTGTGTGTCATTTTTGCATCTTAAAGTAACAGAGCAGGACAGAAGACACTTTCTATTGCATCAGATACTCTTACCTTCCCCCTTCATCTTGTTGGTCACTGTCAGTGCAGATGAGTGCTACCTCACTAGCTGTCATGCATGGGAGTTCACAAGCATCTCAACATGTTGCTTCTAATCTAGTGTTTTCTAACATCCTATTTTCACTAGCCTTTGTCAATTTTTTCTTTTTCATACTAAGATGGTCAATGTTGTATTTAAGAATTCGTTACTGACTGCAATTCTTCATAGGCGTCATTAAATAGTGATGACTTCAGGCCAAAATACTGTGAAGTTAATGAAAGTCTCTGCATTGATTTTCATACTTTCCAGTGTCTGTGCTATGTATCCATTTCAATGGACATTAGATCAATCCCCTCAGAATGCTAAGATTAGCCAAAAGTGGAAATAAGGTACCATGGAAACAAAAGGCCCAAACATAAATCATAGACCAGAATCTTCTCATCACAGATGAAATTACTTGGTTGACTTTCATATAAACACAAATATAAGAAGAGGCACGTTAACCTAGGTGTTAATGTAAGGGTTGTATCTTTTTGATTACTCTAGAGTGTATAAGAAAATTAGTCTAGTAAATATTTCATTAGTAACTGTAATAAAATATTGATTCCAATTTCTCCATTAATCCATATTACTTTGATTCTGTACTTTTTTCCACTTCTAATAATTTAGCAAAATATTTTTTGTGGGCACTTACTCCTCTAACTACCACAGTATGGGGGGGG
>NW_009593217.1:69032-88248 GCF_000690535.1 Cariama cristata
GGTGGGGGAATCTTTGTGGAAATATAATTTTGTGTGTGTGTATCTCTGCCATCTCTTCTAATTCAGTTAATTACACATTATGTCATAACCTCTGGTTTAGTTTTATTTTTTAGATATTAATATAAACTAAACAGTTAATCTTTTCTTGAAGAAAACCTTCTCCTTTTAAGTCGCCAAAATTACATGAGCTAATTAGCACATAGTAATATTTCTGAATGGATGGTATGCAAAAGAATCCCAATCCCTTTTCATGGGGAAGAGCAAAGCTTTGTTATTTCAGAGAGAGGCTGGCCTATTTTGGTGAAGCTAGAAGCTTGAAAGAAAAGCCAAAGAAACAGCTAGATACAAAGGAGGATAGCAAAGAAGTAAGATATCAAAAACCTTGTTCCTTTGCCTGTTATTTTGTAAACATGGTTATGCATTAAGGTTAACAATCAGGATATCTAATTGTCCTCATACAAATCTTTCCTGTAATAAATACATATTTTTTTCATCAAAGCAGTGCTTTGACGAAATATGCTGACCATTTAGCATTATTTGTAATTGCAAAGTATGTGTCTAATCTCCTAATACTTTCAGTAGTACGTTAGCATAGAAGCTGCTCATGGCTTCTAATTTCTTTTCTTCCAGAAAGTCAGAGTACAGGGTGGCTCTACCAGTTCCCCAGTGTCAACTATGTAATTGATAATGTTAATAAACATATAAAGGTTAAATGCTTAGTAAACACTTGGAAAATGTATATTCAGCTTGATCTTCTAAAATCTGGTGTAAATGGCCAGTGGTAATACCGTTGCATTTAATTTCCTTGAAGTATTGAGCTTGTTCTTTAATTCCTCTTAGTGCTGAAGAAACCTGCTGGCATCTGAAGTATTTACAGTAGAAGCATCATAAATATGGAAGACGTTAACTATACCAAAGTCTAACTGGCAGACTTCTGGCGTAGTGTTTATGGCACACTTCTGGTCACCAAACCAGTGAAAGTAGTAGTTAATGCCCAATGTAGCAGCTAATTTCTGTCACACGGGTATTTGTCTGAGAAATCAGCCTGGGACTGAGCCAGCCGGTATTGCACAGTTTCACTAAGTTTGCAGCTCTATTAGTTTGAAGTCAGGAGTGCAGACATGGCCTTGACAAGCATATGATTCTGTGCTGCACTGCCTGTCCTGGGAAGCTGTTCAGTTTTTCTATATTTAACGGACGAAAACGTCTCCAGAGTTCATCAAACACATACTCAAGATATCACAAGCTGCAGCTGGCAGCTGTGAGCTCTGTAGTTCAAGGTGAATGGGACACTAATTGGTAAGTATATAGGGATATCAGCATGCGCAACACCCACTTTTTAAGCAGAGAAGAAGAATGAATTGATAGTCAAGAGGAGGGCCCCTTTCCAGCTGTCTCCAGCTCCACTGCAGCTCTTGTTCCTCCATCTACCCACAGGCTTTCAGGGCAAGCGCTAGAGAGAGCTCCTGCAGACACAGCTGTGAGCACCAGGGCAGCCTTTCAGGGCTGGCTGACAGCAGGGAAAGTCAGGTTACCCCTGGAGAAGCTCAAAGTCAGATTCTGGATTGCTTTGTCCCCTTCCAACCACTTCAGACACTGTGAAAGCCTGGTAATGTAGCAGGCTCAAAAAACACTCAGCAGCCCCAGGGAACTATCCTAATGTCACAGAAAACTAGCAGAGAGCAACACCCAGCTGACAAGCAACCTCTCTTCTTGCATCAGCAGAAATTGAGGGTAGAAGAGAGATAGGATTGTAAATTGCTGGAACACCAAGTTGAATAATAACCAGGGAATGATCCTTCTTAAAGCGGAAAAAAGCAAGATTAATGTGCATTTTACCAAGAGATAACACTTTCGCAATTACTATTAAGTATCTAGAAGTCCCTAATACAAAATACAGATAATATACTGTAAATCTTTCCATTGACTGCCATATTTTCAGTAACTCTTGGCTGTAAATTTAACAGCTGCAGGAAAAATTCAGTTCAATGTATGTAGGATCACACCCTTCTCAAATCTTTTCTTCTCTCCAACAGCCATTCTTTCAGGACTCAGAAACACGTTTCTTTGGGTAGCAATCCCATCTGTATAATTTTGAATTATCCAAGATAAGCCTGGGGGATAAAATTAAAAGCCAAATTTGATGAGGTTGGTTCTTAAATTCCTTGTCATTTGGCTATCAGGCACATTGATTCTTTAGATGGCTTTAAGTCTGACAGCCCATATTCCCAGTAAATCCAGAATTAGTAACTCTGTGTTGCCAGAGATCTCAAACTAATTTTTACCAGAAACTTTTGAAAATGTAGGTTACACAAACTCGTCTGTGGTTCAATAGCTTCGCTATCTCCTCCTATAACTGAGATTTTCGTTCTTATCCAGATGATTCTCCATTGCATTCCTCTAATACAATATATTCTCCTTAGTTTGCAGTCAGGCATTTGCAATGAATAGGAGGGAAGGTGAAAGCGTCATGCATCATACAAGTAGCGTAAGAAGGAATAAGTTAATCTGATGTCAAAGCAGTAGTAAGCCTAACCAAGAGGATGGTACAATTATCTGGGAATATTCAGGGAAAAATACAGAAAATCACAAGCTGAGGTTCTGTGGGTATGGAGAAAAGTGAAGTTGCCTTACAGTGGGGAAAAAAGACAGTAATGAGTAAAAAGTACAGATGCAGTATTGCTTCAGGAATTATTTCAAGTTGTGCTCTTAATAACAGAGAAAGCTCTGCTCTCTTAGACTTCTTTCATAAGCTAGGGGTAGAAGTTCTGCTTCTTGCAGGATTGTTCTCAGAGATGAGACCAAAAACTCTTACTCGTATCAGCTGAGATCATACATGTAAATTTGAATCTTCAGGCCCTGGAGAAGGATTGCTCTGATGTGAATTACACTGAGTGATACTCATGTAAATGTTGACCTCTGGAAAGGATCACGCTTACATTCTTGTGGTGCTACAGCACATATACAGGCCTGAATTGTGGAGCAGCTGACACCAGGTAGTCTGTCATGAAAAGATGAATGGAAAAAGAAAGGTCAAAAAGGGTTTCACATGATCACAATGAGCCCATATTAGGATACATAGTTCTGGATCATGAAGGTCCTATTCAGCTGTACCTGGGAGCAGTGCAAGGTAGTGTGCACAGATCGGTGGTACCAAGGCCTCCACCACTGTCTGAAGTCTCAAAGTCTCCGAGTCTGCTGATGCAGATAGGAATCTTGATAAATTGACAGATATACCGTAAAAGCTTTGCCCATGTATCTTGTATCTCACTTTTGGTCACAGTCAAAAGTACCAGAAGATCTGTCTCTCTTGTGGCCCAGTCTTAGCCTTTCTCACCTTTCTGCATCACTGAGGATTTTCACTTTTGTTGACTGTTCATCTGACAAATCAATTTATAGAGTCATAGGCAGGAGCAGAACTAAACACATTCAGGGGTTGTTATCTTGCTGGCAACCCAGAAGCATGGGTGGACTCCAGATAGAGCCACACCATTCTCTGTGGGATGGATGTGGCTTTGAGCTTGAGGTGAAGATGACTTTTAGTCCAGTTGATGCAGTTCCAGCTTTGTCCTGCTAAGGTTTAATTAGCTTTGCAGAAATGCAAGCAGTAAAAATGCAAGCCTGAGATGGTTACTTGATAAACCTTTGGGATGCTGGGATTCAATAACTGGAATGACCCAGCAACATTACAGCAATTTTCTTTGTTAGAAAAACACAGACATAGTATTTTCAACTTATAACACTGAGCTGGTTTTTAGAATGTCTCTCTAGTTAATACCAAAGTGCAAAGTGATGTTAACCATGATAATAAGATAGCAAATAGTGATGGAAATTTGATTGCAAATGAGCGATTTGTGTAGCAAATAAGAATTAGATACCCTAATGCGTTAACCAAATAAGAATCAGGAAACACTTGGGAAATTAATGTGTAAAGTAGACAAAATAAAGCATTCAAGGCATGCTAGTTCCCGGAAATTTCTTTTTATTTTCCAATTGTGAAGCCATAGGATGAACATTATAAGTAAGGGAAGAGAGAGCCCACTTCTTTTGCATCAAGTTTGTTCACAGGAAACTGTTTTTAATTTTAGAAATAAACTGCACCTGAATTTCCGGAGTAAGCCTGTGGTTCTCATAACCACCTGGGGCAGATGTACTCATCCAGGCATTAGCAAACATCAACCCCACAGCTGTAGTTGCTTCCACAATGTTTCCAGCTACGTTACCCAATCTAGTTTAAAATATGCTGTCACATCTGAAAACCTGAGAAACTCTTCACAAACCACAGTGTTCTTGGTTAGCGATTTCATTATGTGAATACTTTCTTTGATAACCATCTTTTCTACTAACTTTGTCCTGTTTATGCTATGCCTCTTTTGAATCCTCTGAAGTACCTTTTTCTCATACTGTTATTTGTATCTTCAAATAGCAGAATCCTGCCATCTTGGTAGCTAAGCAAAGCTGTAAGCACTGAATAAATGCTTGGAATGAGACTCTGACCTCCCCAAACAGGCTGCAATTTGAAGGGACCAGGCAGAAAGAAAATCCTACCTTTGTTATGTTGAATACAGGATCAATTGCATGAATAAATAGACTAACAGCCTCACTGCACATAGGAAACCTCTGGCAAGACAGACACTGCATGTAAACGTCCTTAGTCCCAGTCCAACATTTTATCTATTCTTCCATCATGCATTGCATGTTGCCCATTTATCAGGGGTCTTTCTTCCTCAGACAAAGGCTAGGAAGAGATTACTTGACAAAGAGGGCAAGTCATAAGGTTTAATTTCTTTTTTTTTTTTCTTTTTTTCCCATTCTTTTCCCATTCCCTTTCCTTTTCCCATTCTTTTCTTCTTTTCCTTTTACTTAATGGTATATAAAAATTGTTTTAGAGCCTCTTAATGAATTCAATACTTTATATAGTGCTGTAATTACTTTGATGTAAGTGTCTAAAAACACAGCCAATCTGTCTTTTACATGGTTTAAATGCAAGTGAACCACTTATTTCTCCAGTAAATCTTCTGCTTCTCTAACAGAAACCGATTTTAAAATAGGGAGGGGAGCGAGGAAAAAAAAAAAAAAAGGTCATTGATATTCTTACAAGCTGTCTGCAAGGTATTATTATAAAAATAATTGCATTTTCAGCTAATCAAAGATGTGTTTAGGAGTACTTGGGCTGCAGGGATTACACATTCAGAATTTAGACGAAGCATTCAATAGCTGAATGCCTGAATCTTTCAAATAGGTCAGGATATGCTATTCAGTACAACAGATTCTTATTTTCTGAGCATGCTTAGACTGAGAGTTGCTTTATGAGATAACCTAGTCCTTTTGCCTCCACATGTCTCTCCTCACACTGCTAGTACTCGGGGCGCTGGGGGAAGTTAGCAATGGATAGACAGTAAAATTAATGTAATCTCATGTGGTGACTGGCAGATGTTGATCAGCAGGTAGACAACCCAAATTTCATACTGAGTGACTCTGTTTTGTTTTGTTTTGGTTTTTTTATATGTTCTAGATGTAGAATGACGTCCTCCCAAAGCCACCAAAAATGATCTAGAGGACCTTCACCCAGAGCTGTTTCCTTTCTCTCTTCCTGGGACCAAAAAGATTATTTCAAAGCAAGGGTAATCAGTTCATTGACAAACTCAGCAGAAGTGTGGCAGGAAAATACCATGGTGCTGGGCAAGGCAAAATTATGAGACCTACCTGCCTTGTTGTGTTTAGCTCCCTGGACACTTGCACACCAATATCAGGACAGTCCAACAGAGAGAAACTCTATGTTGTTTCCTGGGCCCATCTAGTCTTCAGGATCATGCTGCCATAGGATTTTGCATGACAGTAGCTCTGCAGTTACTTGTTCATTAATATTACTCAGAGATAAAAATGTAATATATGCTGATCAGAAGTTCACTTCCCTGTTGTTTGCTCTCTGACAGTTTAACAGCAATGATAATCCAAGCTTAGGTAGGCATTACAATGGAAATCCTCCAAATGAAACACAGAGATTAGTGACTCCTCAACAGATAACAGTACAGCCATTTTCTGTGGTCGTTAAAGTAACACCTTCTATAAAGAGGAAATATACATTGAAGTGCAGTGTTGCCTCTTGCTTCCCTCAAGAGTAAGCTTTACTGACAGTTCACTCAATCTGAAATGTAAATTGTAAGTCAATTTGAACAATAGGAGTTAATTTTATTTTTGTCATCTCCATCTTCAAATTAGCTTCTTTAAGCAGTCTTCCAAGATTTGTGTTTTGCATGTCTGAAGGGCTTTGGGGGTGGTGGTGTTTGCAGTGCTACTTGAGCTTTCTTGCTGTGCTGAGCAACATCCAGTGTTTCAAAGAGGCTGGAGTATCTAATAATTGAACTGGAAAATCCCCTTCATGTGGTGTTAGAGTATGATGCAGATTATTCTTCAGAGACAAGGTAATTTAGCAGAATTTAAACCTCTGCTCTCTGGGCTGTTACCTCCTTCCAGTACAAGAGGATAAAGTTCGTATTTTGTCCTCCCTTTCACATGAGGCAAAATATGAGAGCAGTGAAAAACAGAATGAGCATTCCTTAGCGTTCTGCTCGCAGTATTGTGAGAACTGTAGAAATGTTCCTCCTGGTTTTGCATGAACTATCTAGCAGCTGGAATAACTCCAGTTGAGACTGGTGCCTTATGGAGCCACACTTTTCCATGGGCTGCAAAGGAACAATCCAGCAAGCCTGAAAGCATGATCCTTCCTTCTCGTCTTCATGGATAAGGCAAAAGTCACCTGTGGAATCGAAGAACTGAAGACTAAAGACATAAGGAAGTGTTAAGACCAGGGGCTCCCTCTGCAGCCCCTGAAGTGTCTCCAAGCGTGCTACCTTGGCAGGCTGTGTGCTGTTGGCACATCTGGAGGCGTGTGAGCGAGAAGGGGCACAGGCAGGGCTCTACTCTCACAAGCGTGCAGCCCCGTGAGCAGGTACCCTGGTTGCACCACTGCCCTGCCCTGCTCCAGTTCTCTGTGTGGCTGATGAGTGGATCTCTTGATCCACTGGAATGTGAAGCTGTGGAGCCCAGGAAAGGACATACAAACAAGCAGAAATTCAGGTGGTCTTGGGAGAAATCAGTCGTGAGCCTCTTCTTTAACATATAAGAACCTCCAGATCTGGTGGTTGGGGTTTTTTGTTTGATTTCTTGTTTAGTTGTTGGTTTTTTTTATCATACAGTTCCTTCTGTTGCAGAGTGACAACATCAGACCTCAAAGACCTGCTTCATGCAGCTAAGCTTAAGGAAGTATCTGCGTGAGGGTAGATATCTCCTTACTGATTTTCAAGACACATTTAATCAAAGTGGGTGGCAGGAAATCAGAGGATTGTCTGTCCCAGCTTTAATCTTCCATCTCATCTCCCATGGTATGAAGGATTTTATAACAAACATTCATGAGTCACCTTATTCATATTTCACTTGAATTTGCTTATAAAAATACGGGGTACATTTATTGCTAATTAATTAATAATTACTTTATTATATAGAGCTAGATGAAATTTACTAGCAGTCCAAAAATCTATCCTGTAGATACTTATTTAATAACTATTTTCTTTAGTAAAACTTAGCTAGAAATGAATTACAAGTGCCTTTACTTGGGGCGGGGCGGGGAGGGGCACAGAAATAGAAAGACATAATGTTCTCTTTGAGTGTTCTGTTCTCAAGATAGTTTTTTCAACAGAGGGGAATAGTAAAGAGTAAAAAAAATTAGAAGTATTAAAAAGCTATGTTCTTTTTTTACTGTATGAACTGACCCACAGAGGCTTTATAAGGTCATAGCAAGAATGATGAATGATCTTGCTTTTTATTTCTGTACAATTCTTTTTTTTAAAAAAAGAAATTATTTCCCTTTGTTATGAGTTGACCAACATTCAGGGCTTGGAGGGCTATTTCTTTGAAGTGGAAGCACTGATGATATCAGTCAAATAGCCTTTAGAATTTTTTTTTTTATTATTAACCTGAGTACAGCGTGTGTGGAAAAACCATGGTATGAAATTTCTTTATGCAGAAGTCCCCACCTGTGTGTGACTCTAGTGAGTTCTGTGTCAGAAGAAGCATCCTCCCTTCTTCCTGTAATGTTCTTCCTCACAGCTCTTTCTATGACACTCAACCTGTTGCTGCCTCCAAGACATTACCTGAACTACATGTTCAAGTCCACCCACATAACCAATCATTCATGCCTTGAGTGATGATCTCCCTCTTATCTGTAGGTTTTTCTACTGAGCACAGGCTTTTTGAGCCTGAAAGCAAGAGCTGACTCAATTCTTTGATGAGTTAGTAGGATCTTTGATTCTCCAACTGCTATTTGCATAGAGGTAAATGCCTCTTATTACTGGATAAAAAGTAGTTGTTGCATTCAGCACCTTCCACCAGAAGAAGTTTGTTTTTTTTTTATGTATTGCCTATCCTACCTGTATAAGGCAGGGTTATAGATCTAGAATATTATTCTGATACCTGAATGTGAAAAAGGTGCCTTGAAGGGTGTTACCAGGGTATTACATATGTCTATGGGACAGTTCTTGGATGTTTAATTATTTGTGCCGAGAAATGAGACTGAATGAATAAATGAAACAGCAGTTATTTTGATAATGGTTATCTAAGATTTGAAGCTATTTGATCAAAGACTAATGTTAAACATGATGGGGCATGACCATGATGAACATAGGGCTGGTTTCATATAGCAATAGAAAGTCTGTACTGATTTCTCCTGAAGAGCCTTCTTGTTGGTGATGCTGCTGGTTTTTTTGTTCTTGTATATTTCAGCTACTGCACCTCTAAATTTGCTGATCTGATGCACAGTTTTGGAGGGAAGCTGAAAATTTACAGTTCTAACAGAAAACAATACTTTTCCTGGTGGGAGGAAAAAAAATAGCACAGCAGCTCTTATGACAAACAAAAATATTTCAAATTCAAGAAGAGCTTGCTTTGATCTGCATGTTCTTAGTGTAGTTTAAGAGCCTTGGAAGCAAGAGAAGAGGCTTTTTTCTGAAAACTAAGCACCTGAGTTAGCTGAAATGCCTTGAATTTTGACATTCTCAAGTAGAAGTTCACTGCAATACTTTTCTCAAGTCTCAGTCAAAGGAATATCACAGCATACCACTTACTCTTCTCTATTATCCACTAAAAAAGAATCTGTCTCATTTTATGAGTGGAAGAGATATTTTTAGATTTAAATTATCTGCCCCTTGTATCCTCTTCCTTGTATATAAATCAATAAGTAATTTGAAAACTAAAACACTAGATCTGATTGAATGGTTTGTATACAGCAGCTGTGACAAAAGACAAAGAGAAAATGGCCTGGAAACAATCAGCTCAGAAAATCCTGAGCAGCAGTTGCACCTAATTGATTCAGTTGGGTCTGTATTTTATATAGGTTAGCACTGGAACAGATCCCAGGGAGTTTTTCACCTTTTATAGCATGTATTTAACCTTACACACATGATTAGGTTGCAAAAAGATAGGCTGATGTGCAGAGTCTGAACATCAGGACAAAACAGGAGTTCCCTTCCGCAGGCATAGTTTCATCCATTACCTGTTCCCCAATGCATGTTGCTTTTGTTACTGGCAACCTTCAGGTCACAAGCCACCTAAAAGGGGCAGGGATATGGATTAGTTCTGGGCCTGGAGCTGTAACACTTCGGTATTGCAAATCACAAACCTTCCAGATGATGGAGGAGTTTCTATCATAAAGTGGCTTAAAGATCATGTGTTTTAAAATGTGACAATGGATTCAAAGCCTCTTTTAATTTGTCTCTGTCTAGTGTAAAATGGATAGGCCTTCTGCTGATATAATTTCTTTTCAAGTTTTTTTGTGTGCAGGTCAAGTAACCTCAGAACACTTCAGTGGATTTTTTTTTAAAGAGGACAAGGTTAATGTATTTAATCACATAACTCAAGGAACTATTGTTTTGAAAAAAAAATACAATAGAAAACAAAAGACCTCGATTTCACAAAAGTAATGAGAGCTACACTATATTGTGGCAACTTTAGCTCAGTCATATAATTCAAATATTTTTACAAACAACGAAGTAGAAAAGTACATTACAAATACTTTAGAAACACAGAGAATGGAAAAAAATAAATTAAGCAGGGGGATTGCAGTGATATTTCTGTGTTTAACCTGACAACTTTTCAGGATATGCCTGAAGTCTCCTGTACTAAAATTGATTTGAATAAGCATAATCCCATTTTATCTGTGAGTTTACTATTCTTGTTACTGTCTGTCAGCCTGTCATTTATTAGTTCTGCTTAGAAAGATCTGAGTTTGGGACATCTGATGCTGGATGGTGTTGGATTATGCCTCTCGTTATTTCGGTCTGTTCATGCCTTATGAAAAAAACCATGGGAATGTGTGATGACAGAAAGTAGCTACCATCCCTGTGGAGCCCCAAAGCTCTGCCAGTATGGGGTGGTGGTTAGCCTTGCTTCAAAGACAGGGCATAGATGTTCATGTTCGTAGCAGCGTGGATTGCATTGAGAGGTTTTAGGTAAAAAGCTCCATAGAGAAAACCACATCACGTTTGTATTTTTTGTATTGGTTCTACAAAATCCTATAGTTGGAATGGAATCCTATAATCTGGAGCAGAGTCTATTGGCAATTAATCTGTAAATGGAGTACTTAGAGAGATAGCTCACACGCAGACTGCACTTGTGCCTGTGGCAGCAGTGAGTACATTTTTATTCTAAGCTTCTGTGGAATTCTCTGGGAGGATTGTAGCTATTTTTTTAAACAAAAATATGGCCTGAGCTATATTAAAATGTTGTCCAGAAGAGACTGGATGTCTATGTATGGTGCAGGGTGTAGACTGCTTTCTAGTCTCTCCGTTCTTTGCTGGGAATCTGTATGATAACTTGCAGCACTTAATACCAGAGATTTATCTGCGCCTTGACCAAGATGGTGACAGTACACATGAGCATATGGCTAAAGAGGTAAAAAGTGAATGCACTGCCTTGATTTTGTTGAACTTGAAAGAGGTTACAACGGCAGTAAACAGACACTAACTTTGATCCGCCCATCCCAAGTCAAATCCCATCTTTGGACCACAGTGGTCACTCGAGCAGAAAGAAGTACTATATTTGTCTAGAATGAATGAAGTTGACAGCTGGAGGAAATTTATTCAGTGATAATTACCATTAGTGACCTGTAGGACTGTGTGTGGGACCATGGCCTTGTAATATTCTCTGGAAAAAGCAGTAGATGCATCCTGTCAGTGTGATGGATTCAAGGGACAGGGATAATTCGGAGAGACTTCAGTTTTCTCTGCTTTAAGAGATTTTAAAGAGCCTAGCTAAAATCTGGCATAATTTTTGATCTGCATTATTCTAGGGAGGGAATAGAAAGGGATGCTTGATCTAGTATTCTTTATTGTGGGAAAAAGTAAGGACTGTAATTTCGAAATGAGCAAAAAGTGGATTTAGGGGTGGTAAAAAAAATAATGTGGCTAGGCTGCTATTACTGCTTATGCCAGTCTCATTCCCATTTCATTTTGAAAAGATTAACATTCTCTTTGTGTTTTGTTTTCCCTCTTCTGTAAGCTTTAACACACCATTTGTCTCGGGATCCAATCCTATAAAGATCTAGAGGATGATCATGCATGTAGAATTTCCCTTCTCATCGTTTGAATATAATGACTCACAAGATCCATTCCCAAAAGAGAACACACAGATGGGATGCAACAGGATGCATTTAAAATGAATACTGGGTAAACCTCCTTTGCATTGAGGAGAAGGAAAATAAATCATGTAATGACAGATTTCAGGTGTTATTAGAGTTTCCACAGACTGCATTTGTTTTGTTTTTCCCTATCAGTACTACTCTGTGAATCCAGGAAGCACTTATGAGACAGATTTGCTGCAGCTAGAGATCACCTTCTGTTAAGAGTACAGGTGGCTACTCTTTGCTAGCAGGGATGGTAATAAACAACTTTACTTCTCCCCAGGGAGTTTAATTTCTCTATTTATTTATTTTGCAAGGAATTTTTATTTTAGTGGCTTCATTATAAATCCAGGCCTGTTTGAACAATCCATGCTGGTTAAATGAAACACTGGGAAACCTATTAGCGTAACTGGCATATATTAGTTGTGATACTGCTTTGGCTTTAGGAACCTGGATAAGTATTAAATCTTTCCCTCTATAAAACTAATGTCAGAAAAGATTAAATCTGTGCACAGACTAATGAGGTTGCAGAATTATGGCCAAGCTTAAAACCAGGTCAGAAATGAACCTCTGTCGCCCTTTAAAAACTCTCCTTGTAAAAGCATTGTAGAAATGTGAAAATCCAATCTTTTATGTTGGATTTTGCTACCAACTACCACCATCAAGTGGTAGACACTTTTTTTCCAAGAGTAGAGATGTGTTCATGATTTCCTTAACACACTTATCCTTCATTAAGAAAAGTTTAGTGCCTGGCATATATTCTTTAATCCTTCCCACTGATGTTAAAATCCCTTCTTTGCAAGAGGATGGAGTTGCACTCCAGAAAGCATACCCTTCAGCCTCTGAGACTTGTTTGCAAGCTTGCAGTCTGACAAAACAAATTTGATTGGAAAGGGATCCACAGGCATGTCTCCAGTATAACTTATTTTAAAAAGCCCTTCTCTCTCCTTACTACCCTTAACACATGTGAGCAGCCCATCTTCAAAAATCATTGTCTGTAACTGAGGCTATTTTTTCTTTTCCTTCCTGTCCCCCCTTTTTTGTTTTTTGTTCCTCTTCTTTCTTCCTTCCCCAGAGTTACTAGCTGGCAGCCTGCCTCTGCTCCCTTGTGCTCTGGGTTGAAGTTCAAGAGTGCCCTAGAGCTACTTAGCTGAATTAATGACATGCAATATGACCTGTTAGTTTGAGGGTGAGTAAGGGAATTTTCCAAGATGATGTATACCAGGCAAGTTCTATTCTTTTGTAAGTGCCCCATTATTATCATAATTAAATAGTTATAACATCCTGGCTTCAAGAAAAAAAAAAGTACCCCATTACTGTAACTTAAAGATTATTCCTTGTTTATACCCCTATTACTCGGAAATGCTCAAGAATTTCCCTGTTGACCTTGTAGGCTCATAATGTGGAACTTCTCATGACTCAAGGGAAAATGTAAGTAGTGAGTCAAGGAAGGAAATGGTTCTGTTCCATTTTATCATGTTCTTCTCCTCTGTGAGGTGATGACATTGTGAATTTTCAGTATGATAAGGTTATGCACTGGGGAGGGGTGCCAGGTGTCAATCTTAATGTTGTTCAGAAAAGACATACCTTTTAAAATGTAGGAAAAAATTCAGTAAAAAAGAGAGGGGGATAACTGAGCGTTTTAAAATACATGACATTCAGTGCAATGGCAGTGGATGATTAGGAAGCTAAGACTTCAATAGGAATCAAGGTCCCAGCTTTAGAAGAAATATAAATCTATTGTAGGAATGCTGATGTGGAGTCTTTGCATAGACATTAGTGACAGTATGATGGTCTTGCTCACTGGCAAGCTATTCAGTCCCTACTGATAAGAGAGAATTGCAACACCTACGACATCTGTCTGCTTTCTTAAACAAATTCATGTATGAATCACCCCATGTCAACATCAGAGAAAAGGTTCATAAGGTTGATGGTTTTGGGAGACTGGGGACAGGGAGGTGGTGTTTTTCTTCAGTCACCTTTCCTCCTTAAAGAGAAAGGGTTTTAAGATTCTTCAAAGTTTAGGACTCTTTTTTTTAATTTTTTTTTTTTTATTCCATTTATATCAGACTTCCATGTTGGGAGCTGTAAAATCAGTGATGAAATGTGTTGGTGGAAGATACTACACCTGATATTTACTTCTCAGAGCATGCAGCCTATTGCCAGTTTATGTGATACCAATTTCAAGATGCAGAGCTTTCATAGGCTTCTAAGTTTCTTCCTGGCCAGCATATAAACATTCTCAAAAAAAAGGAGTTTCTTTCAAAAAGACAGCTTCTATTTGTTGCAGGGATTTAAATAGCTTCATCACAGAAAAAATGAACCTATCGGCAACAAAAAAAGAAAATATCTCTGAATAGTATCTTTTAGTACCATTTAAATTCCGTCCCAACAAGATTCTTCATCTTGTCCCATCTATGAATGAGAAACGTATTTGTCTTGGGAAGAATGCGTATCACTCCACTGTGGCTGGAGATTGGTCACACGGTGCTTTTACAACCTGAAAAATTAATCCTTCGAGGCTTGTTGTCACAGTGCATTATAAATATTCTGCATGTGTTTCATGAAGATGAAGATCATCAAGAAGATGTTTGTCTATGGTACCTTTAGAAGGACTCAATGTGCAGCATTTGCTCAGTGCTGCATTTGGCTGCATATGATACTCAGTTCCACAGTGCAAAAATTGCTATCTTAGGGCACAGACCAGTAGATCACCCGGTCTAATAACTTACCTGTAGCAATGGATGATTTCACTGGTTTCCACAGGTATTCACGGAGAAAATATTGACATAGCATGTGCACGAAAGATCTAACCTTGAGATGCAGTTAGGATGTGAGAGGTCTTCAAGTCGCAACACTGAGGACAGCTGACTGTGAAATATGCTGGTGTTAGCACAAGTTGTTCTTTTCAACCTTTCTGGTCTTACTGTATATTTTGTACTTGAGCTAAGCTCCATCTTAGCTACCAGTGCTGGAGCACTCTTTCTTTGTGGTGCAGTAGTTCAGCTGCATGACTGTTGCTAAAGAGTAATGATCCCAGCTATCTGACAGACTTAAGAAAGGAGTATTCAGTGTATGCATTCATTTGTATGAAAATTTGTAGAGCTATTAATGAGTCAGTTATTTCCTCATAAAAATTCCTGTCAAATCTAAGGATTTTTTTTCTTCTTAAGATCCAATGGTTCCTTGATTGAGTCCTTTTAATAATAGCATCAAAAATGTATTGATCACAGGTAGTATAGCATTTCAACAGAAAACTGAGACTACTCAACTTAAGCTGATAGCACCAAGCAGTTGTTAAATGGCCAGGTTGCTCAAGCTAGTCTGTAGCTATTCAGATGAGAAAAATCTAGAAAGAAAAACTTCTGTCCAACTTTAGATTCTTTCTCACAACACAAAATTAAGCTGTGGAAATTATGGGTGTGAGACATCCCAGAAAAAAAGGACTCAAAAAGGAAACTGGGCTTTTATTTGGGTAACGAAAAGTATCACTATGAAATACAACAATCCGATTAACGTATTAAACCAGATAAGTCACAGACTGAGTGTGTCCCTGAAACTTTTTAAGATGGTAGGGCAGACTTTGAGCCTGACACAGCAGGCCCAGTTTTATCCTTCCACCACTTCCTGTGAGACATTTTTGAAAGCCACTTCCAGTTTATGGGTGGTTTGGATCTACATCTTTAGAAGTACTAAGACTGATCATTTACATTTTTCCATTTGGGAGAACATTAATCAAATTGCTTTTATCAGGTTTGTATAAAACAAAAGACACATAAAAACATACTTTGGATTTAGGCAGGCAGATGCCACTTTTACTCAATTTGGCAGAGAAGGACTAGAACTTGCAGTTGCAAAACAGACTTTTTGTGAAGTACTGATTTTTTTTCTGTACAGTCAAGTGACACAAACTCCGTTGATCAAAGGCAGTTTCTGCTGCTAGGAAATGGTCTTTCATATCCTGAGGAGGATGAGCCGATGGCAAATCACAGGAGTGGAGAAGGTAGTAGAGTGCTGCATATTAGAATTAAGCAAATATAAAGTCATTATGACTTTTATTTCTTTCTTTTTTTAAATTTTTTTTTTTTGTGTGAGTGAGCATTAACAAATGATAGTAAAGTAAAATAATGAGGGTTCAGTAGGTCACAGTTTTACACCAAGCCTTGCAGATAATCGGTCTTCTACCAAGACTGTCACGTTAACAAATCTTTGTAATTTTAAGTGACAAAGCTTTGATTTGTTATACCAAGAGGTTTACATTTTCTGCTCAACGTGCATATGGAAATAACATGATTAAAGAGCAGGCACATGATTGAACACAGTATCTTGTATAACAGACGCAAATTTGATTCTTTCCTTTTGTAATATCTAAGTATTCTGTATCTCCTTGTTTTAGTTATTTCAAAAAGGTATTGAAGTAGTTCTGGTGATCTGTCTTTTCATTTGCTTATCTACATTTTCTGACTCTCATCACAGTAATATTTGATTGTAGGTTCTGGCTCAAAAGCTCCCTGATATTAAAAGAGATCTTTCCCTTGGCTCAGAGCCTTCCTGATCGGCTCCTGCAGCCAACTGCAAGGACTGCAAAGTCCCGGTTCCTGTAAACAGAGCAGACCCAGGGAGCTAGATCTACCCAGAGACCCACCAAAGCTCAATGTCAATCAAATTGTCAGATTCAAGCATGAGAAAGGTTGTTAAAACTCACCAAGCTCTGCAGCTCTCAGGTGAGCTCACTATATGACAATGTGGAGGTTTCCATACTTGCTATTTTCCTATCCTTAGTGGATAAAAAAAGAATTAAAAAAAAATCCTTTATCAAATAAAATTGCAAAAAAAAAAATAAAATTCTACACTATATATCCAAACAAGCTTCACTGACCTGCCTCTACCCTCCCTTCTTTTTCTTTCTAATCATATGAAGTAAAATATAATGAAAATTTAATTCAGCAGAACGCTCTTCTGAGAGAGCGATCAAATTATTTAATGTCAAAACTGCTGAAGCCTTGAGATTGTTAGGCACACACACATACGCATGCATATACTTATCCAAAATGCAGTTCTGGAAAAATCTAGCTGATTTTGCAAAACATTGCTGTGTTTTGCAATAGGAGATGATTCCTTTAAGGAAAGTGGTTTTGTTTGTGGATTTTTTCCTCCTCTTCTAACTAGCTCTACTCAGACTTCACAGGAATAACTTGTCTTCACTTTCCATTGATTGAGGTTGTTCCATGAGATCAAGCCCAACATTTATGAAGAGCTAGCATTTATCATCAGTTTTAGACCTCAGCATGGTTCTGTCCGTTGTTTCCTTAGAGAAACAAAGCAAAGGGAGATCTGAGGGAACTCATGAGAAGTATGGGCAAAAGGCATCAACATTTCATCCACTGGCATGCATGAAAGGCCTGACCTTGGAGGTGTATCTCCTTGCCCAGCAACCGAGGGACATTCATGCTTATCCTCTGGGGCACGAGGGCTCTAGAATGAGCAGCAGCATATGAATCCCTCCACCTACTATCTACCAGTGCAGCAAGCACTCACTCCCCACAAATTTTCCTTAGAAAGCCTCCAATATGCATACTCTCCTTAGCTCCAGTGGGAGAGATTTATTTCTTTGTGGCAGGGAGTAATGAGATGCATTTCTGATCATCATACGTGCATAGTTAGCTGTGGTCTGTAACATCTTTTCTGCTGCATCCAAGAATGATTACATGCTGTGGCTTTCTTGCCAGCTCCATGGGTTGGGATTAACAACAATAAGACTGTGTCTAATAGGTGTTTCATTTTACAGCTTTTTGATCTCAGTTGCATAATCGGGATAACCATCTTCTTTTCTTCCTTTTAATGATTAATCTTTAATTTGTCCTGGACTTAATTTTATTTCTGAGGCACTATATATTTAATGTATGCTGTTAAGTGCTCAATGCAAAGGAGTGGCATTGTATGTCACTGAAAGGTTATGGTGTCATCTATGTGGCTGCTCCTCTTGCTCTCTATTTGTGCCTTCTGAAAATTTATAATGCATGTGGAAAAGCTTGGGGAGCAATTAAGCTACTCCATTAAAGTAAATAACACAGATTGTGTTCGTGTATCTTATTTAAATCTTTGAAATGTAAAATTAAGAGACAGCTTAATGGTTACAGCGTAGTTTGAACACAAAGCTCAACTAATAAGATACCCCTTAATCTCTGATTTTAAAAAGAATTACACCTGGCTATTAATAAAGTAAAATAGACTTTGACCTGGCTTGATGTGGTAGACATCACATTTTGATGGTAATCCAATACACATGGGTAATTTTTGTTTCTTTTCTTAGATATATTGTGAGGGCAGCTGAATGAATTTTCTTTTCCTCTGATCAGAACATTCACAATAAACAAAGCAACTTCTTGAACTCCAGAATTTTGAATCTGCTTCCAAAAGAAATGATTTTTTCTGAACTAATACATTCAGTCTGACTGTGAAATTAAAAGATCATTTTATTCTCGCAGATCTAGTTTGGGCTGCCGTTTGTTGTTAATAAGGTGTCTTACCATTAATCTTTCCAAACTGGGACCAATGTGGTTGGCAGCTGTTACAAATGTCGAGAGCCTCCACATGTACATATAGAATAAGGGGTCCTGAAAGAAGGACCTCAGAAGGAAGCTCTGACTTTGCCTCATTCGCTTTCATTTCACCTTAGAAAAGTTTTTAAGTTTACATACTTCCCTGCAAATCAAGGGAGTCATAAGCACTTTTTTGATTAAGGATGGGTTTATAAGCATACTGTTGCTTTCCCATAGCATGGTCGTTTTGGGGTTCAAAAAGTCCATTAGCATTTCTGTTCTTTCAGAGACATTTTCATTTACAAACAAGATTACATACCTATCTCCTAGTGATGAAATAAATATGGCTTAATTCACATGTGCCTGACCTTTGCATCACGATAAATAAAAGATGCTGCGAGCTGCCAAATATTATGGTTAACACTTTCAAAATCTACACAGGGTTAGAATAAAAAAAAAATAAAATTACCAGGAATACAAAGTTCTTTGCCACCTTTGGTTTCTCCTACCTGTATCAGCTCTTCCTGGGGATAAGCAGAGAGCTGGCCTTTTTAAGACTTGAAGTGGCTGGTTAAGAGTAATGAAGGTCAGAAGTTAAAAGATTAGCCAAACTCCATGAGAGCTCTGAGGAGTCATGCAGATCTATTTTATTAACAACCAGGACTGCTTTGCCATCCAGGTGTACCTGGTGAGTAAACTCCACCCTTTCTTCCATAGCCAGCTGATGTTAAAGTTTTAAAGAAACCTATTGTAGAGAAAGGCTGAATAAATACCTTCTTTGCTTTCTGTGGATCTCAGTTTATGTCCAAGTGGAAGGAGACTAAGTTCAGTCATTTCTAGTATGTTGCACGTTGTTTTCAAGTGCCCTTGTGATCACTCACATTGCAAACAAAATCTAGGCGTTATTATAGGTTGGTATAAATCCTGAAGTGTCTCCTGCTTAGCTAAGGCCTCTGTCTCCTGATTTCCCCCGTCCTCATCTCTTTAGAGTGAAAAATGC
>NW_009593217.1:88279-90271 GCF_000690535.1 Cariama cristata
CGATAAGTCTTCTGCAGGTCTGGTGAGAGCAGGGCTGCAGGTAGGGCTGGGGCAAGTCCCTCCAGGGACAGATGTCCAGCACTGCTACAGTGGCCACCAGTCTGAGTGTCCTTTCTGCAGAGGAGGGAGAAACATCTAACAAGAACCCAAGGGAACTTTATATCTGAGATGTGCTGTATTACCAGACAGCTAGAGTCAGTGGTCCTTGAGCATCAGGCAATAGCAATGGACAAGTGTTTTCTGTGCCTTAGCCCTTGAAGGACTGGTCCTGCTGAGGAAGGGGTGAAGCAGGGAGGGCATAGAAAGAGACATAACTAATCCCATCAGTGCTTATAACACTGCCTTGAGAGAAGATTAGAAAAGTTTGAGGCTATGCTTTCCTCCTCATGTTAAAAATCTCTACACTCTTCCACATAACAGCATTTTCTCCATTTGCCTGCATTGCTTCTCTTTTGCTTGGGTGTTGGTGTGTTTGAAAGTTAATGTGTTGTTGGGTCTGAAAAAGAGGAGGGGGAGGAGAAAGAAGAAAGGAAATAGGGCAAAAAAAAATCCAGGGATAGATTTTGAAATCCAAATCCTGTTCTCAGACTGATTTTTCTCTTTGTTTGCTCAGCTGCTTTTCACAGCCGCCTTACTGGCACAGACAAATCTGAACAGCTTGCAGAACAAAATGTCAGGAAGATGGAAGGATAATGTGTGTTTAAATATCAGTGACCAGACCCTTTCTTGGCACTCTCAGCATGGGGAAAGCTTGTTATATACTGCCTTCTTTAATCATTTCAGATAGGGCTTTTCCTCCTGCCTATCTATCAAAAGGAGAGAGGATCTTCCTCCAATTGTTAGTTGGAGTGACGGACAGGTGAATTATTAATATTGTTTGCTACACTTTCCTTGTTACTCTTATCTGTTAAGTCCCCAGCCAGTGTGACCCCTGGTTTTTTTTCAGTCTGCTGAAAGCCTGATCCACTCAATCACATGTAAACTGCATGTGATCGCCAAACGGATTTGAATTTGAGAGGTTTCAAAAAAGCACAGAAAAAAGGAACAACTTTGGTACCTGGAGCCCAGCAAAACAGAGTGGAGAGGAGCTGGAGGAAGGCTGGTAATACACAGCCTCCAGTTAATGAACTCTCTGCCAAAAAATTCACTGTCTAGTGTCTCCCTGGGACACTGATGTGTGTCAAAAAAAAATTGTACACTTTCAGTGAAACCAGACCTTTGTTACAGTTAGCATCTGAGATGATTAAAATTTAAGCACATTAAGGGCTGAGATAAAGAGAAAAATGGCTCTGTTCTTAATTGGACATTGTGTTTGTCTCTTCCTTCCTGATGAAGGAGGCTGTTTATTTCCTCAGGCAGATTTTTCTCTGTGTGTATGCATGCATGTGTGTGTCTGTGTATATATACAAGTTTACTTGTGCAAACATATACAGTCAAAAAATCCTATATGAAAAGTTGGAGTGCTTGACTCTAAATCAGGAACTACTAGCTGAAGGCTGCACAAACAAACATAATTTCTCTCCCTTCAGACCAACATGCTTATTTCTGTGTCACATTTCTGGAGTAAGAGACACCGTAATCTCCATTTTACTGAAAAGAAATTGAGGCATGGGGAAATTGTTCATAATTTCATTTTTAAAATAAATGAAGCTACCTATTTTGAGTGCTCATGCATCCAGAGCTGGATTCAGCCTGCCCACCTGTAACTCACATCTGAGGCCCCAGGCTGAGCACTGAAATCATCCTCCATCTATCCCAGGGGAATCCCCAGCTCCTCTGGGCAGGAATTAGGGTAGCTGTGCAAAAGTCCAAGTGCCTTTTCCAGAAGCTGGGGTCACCATAGTTTCCTGCCTAAGTGGTTGCCAGATTTATTGTATTTTATTTTTTAAACTAAAAGAGTGAGCGATTTTGTGTATGTGCATGTGTCTGTGAAGGACGAGGCATTTTTTTTCTTTTTTTTTTTTTTTTAAATCAAATTAATCAAATTTCCAG
>NW_009593217.1:90302-105008 GCF_000690535.1 Cariama cristata
TCCCAAAAAAGATAAGTTTGAGGTAGATGTCCAGCCTTAACTTTCAACCTAGAGCATTAAAGTAGCTTAACAGAGAAGGTCTTACCTCTGTCCACACTAAAGCAAATATTTTAGGTAAAAGTATCAGCCAGTTTTAACAGCTATCTCTATTTAGAAAAAGCACTTAAGCAGCCTAATGTTAAGCGCATGCTTATATAACTTGCTGAATGGGGGACTGTAAGCTGTAAAAAGCATGTGAAATAGGGATCTGAAGTGGATAATAATGATAATGAACATTTACATAGCCTTCTGTACTTTCAAAGGGATGTAGGAGCTGTAAGTATAGAGTATCAGGGACAGGAGGAGATATGAAAATGTAAGGTTGTATATTTCAACTTCCTTTTTTGCCTGGCTAAATCCTACCTTCAGTTATAAAACTTCCAACCTCAGTAAATGCAATCAAGCTGGATTTACTAGCTAGGCAGGAAGAGTAATTCAGCCCAGGGTCTTTTATGTAGGCAAAGAGCTGTTTCAAAAATGAAAACCTCCTCTCTCTTATTATTAGTTATTTCCATTTTCCTGTTAACTTACTGCAGAATATATTGCTTTACCGTGATGGTGTTCTGAGCTCTAAAATAGATCGATCAAATCAAGTCAACCAAAGATGGTATTCCTGGCCCTGGAGAGTGATTACACAAATCCACAGTGGAAAAAATTTGGAAGCAGAGGAGGGGGAATAAAAAACAACAGAGATTTTTAAGGATATAGACGCATAAATAAGCTCTCTTCTGGACAAGTGACTGTATGCACCAAACCTTAGAATCAGTACTTAATTAACCTCTTTAAAAAAAACCAAACATTAAGCCCAGTAGTGTGTGACGAACAGGCAAAGGAACGAATGGCAGGGTGCCAGGCAACATCAGAGAAGCTTTAGGAAGATGAGGTTAAAATTAAAGGGAGAAGTTTGCTTTAGGAAAGTATCTCATTCATGGGTCCTATTACAAAAACATCGTAAACAGGAGCCTGAGAGTGGTTTCACTGAGCCACGTCCTGGGAGATTAATAATCGCTCCTCAGTCTAGCTGGATGTTGTGACTGACTCTCCTCATGGAAGTTAAATGAGGCAGCTCACAATATCTGCTGCTGGCCATGGCTGGAGGTAGGATATGGGGTGGGTGGACCAGTCAAGTTTATGTGAAAACAAGAGCTTGAAACAGAGGGACCAATTCACATGGCTCCTCTTAGAAGGAGAAGCTGAGCTCCTCCTTGAGCCACTATCAAACTTGCCACACTCCCCGATGATTAAACTTCATTCAGAAAAATAGAAAGGATCTTTTAGTTTAAATCATAGTTTTAATTCTTTGTATGGCTTTCTGGAGAAGTTTCTGCCTCTCTCTCCCCTTCTGTTTGAATCTGGTTTCCTAACCCACTTCCCGAAACTATATGCTTGAAGTTCAGCAACACCAAAATGAAGTAGTATTTGAATTTGAGGCATTAAAGTCTCAGTTGCACAGTGTAACAAAAAAGATGAAGTCAAACCATTGCTGACAGACCCCCTGTCTCCCCAGCATCCTTGAGGGTGCTGAGGCTTTCTAAAGTGTGCCCCCATTCCTGGTTGAAGGACACTATAGAAAAGGACTGCACAGGTTCATGCTGTGATTGGCAAGTTCATGAAAAATAGATCTATTGATTGCTATTAAATACATAGAAACCATGCCTGGCTGAAGAAGGCTCCAGCCCTCCAATGGTTAGAGACTGGAGATTATTTTAGGAAAGCACTCTGTATACATACTTAGCTTGCTCTTTTGCTCTTCTGTAGGTTTCTGGGTAGTGTCAGAGACAGGAGAGCTGTGTGCACCGATCCTTGCTGTGATTCACAAGGGCTGCTTTTTCCTTTCCTGTTCTAGCCTTAGGGTCCATTCCAAAATATTGCATTGAAATTATCAAATAAAATCTGTTTTGTTTTTTAAAGAATAGGCTGTGTCTGTTCTGAACATCAGCGGGAGATGTTACTCTGGAAAGTAAAAGATCTTTCAGTAGAGACATCAGGTTCAGCAAAAGTGTGAGCTAAACTCTGCTAAAGTCACATCTCTGGGGAAATTCCCCCTTCTGGACGTGCCCTGGGAAAGAAAGGGGAAGAACACAGGAGAGGAGAAATCTGCTGCTGCAGACCTGTAGCTCTCCAATACTGCTGTGAGTGAAGCCCTGTGGTTCATGGCAACTCAGCAGAATGAAAAGCAATGCACTAGAGTCCATGTCTCCAGAACAGGTTATTCATACAGCCACTGCTGGTTTAGATGAAACCACCACGAACTGCATTTGACACATTGACAACGCACTTGTCCCTGTCGAGCAGAGACCCTTCTGTTGTGATTTGATCTTTTGACAGCATGGAAGGAAATTTTCTAAAGGAGGTAAATTAATTAATCAAGTTAACCCTGAGATGTCTAATGAGCATTATTGTATTTAACCACCAGTGAATCTGGCAAATACTAAATAGCACTTGAGTTCTGTTTCTTTAATGACTGTTAAAAAAAAAAAAAAAAAAAAAAAAAAAAAAAGAGGAGTTGATTATGTCAGGTTAACAACATTTAATTAAAATGGAGGGAAGGAGTAGCTGTAATTTGCAACCACCACAGAGAGGAACCAGATAGAGTATTGTGCAAACCTGTGAAGTACTCCAGCTTTTAATTAAAATTGTAGTTCTTTAAGATAGCCCTCTGTCAGATGGATTCTAGTTAATTGCTGTCACTCGTGCAATAATGCCAGCAAGATTCTTCAGTCACTTCATGTCCTTAATAGAAATCTATGTGTCAAGGGACATCTTCTTGTCAGGGTACATGCTGGATCTGTCACATGGGGTCCCCATCCCTCACTGAGAGCGATACTGCACCTAAAAATAATGATACTGTAGCTGTCTGTCTCTTGGGAATGTATAATCTATAGATGAGATCAAAGAGATGCTGCTAGTTAAGCAAGCTCTATGTCCCTTCATTTAAGGACTGATACTTTAGTTATGAAGGTAAAAGACAGTTTGCACTTTGTTGTGATACTCATGCTCACAGAGATGTTGGAAATATTTTGGCAGTGATCTGGGAGTCAAGAGACCTCAACTCTCTCACGGTTCCTCTATTAATTAGCTGTCAGCTCTCGGTCATCTCTCTTGTCTTATCCACATCCCTGTATGATCTGCTGTGAAATAATGATCCATACAACCTTACAGTGATGTTTGAGATCTACACATAAAAGTATCATGTTGGTAAAACTGGCACATCTGCAACGTCCTACTGGCACACACACACACAAAATGTGAGGGACTCTGGTAAATTCACTGCAGAAACAATTAGTTAATGAACAACTTACAGGGTCTAGAAAAGTTAGAGATGTCTAAGGTACTTTTCAGAAAGATATTCACAAAGCAGTAACAAAGTGCAACCCAGAAAGAAAGAGATGACATCTGCTTAGTGCCGAGAAACAGATAAATTAGACTTGTTATATTCACTATCACGTACATATGTATATACCTACTTGTACTAACATAGTTTTTGTTTCTTAAACTACAAACACACACTAACACACACAAACATATTTGGAAAAAGATAATTTGGGATTTAGAAAAGAAATACTCAATTTATTAATATGATTGTGCTGATTCAAACCACTTCAGGCAAGTTCTGAATTTTGGCTCTCGCTATCTTCCTTTAGAGGTGACTGCAGTCTCTCTTGAGTTGTCCTTAGTAGTTTGGTGGGTTTTGACATAAAATCTCCTAGAAGTTTTAACTTTAGCTGCCCTAAAACCTAGTTCTCTGTCTCCTGTCTCTGTGTTCTCACACTTTTACCTCCTTGGTGTCCAGTTATCCACAAAGAAAAGGTGGGTTTTTACAGAGTTTTATACTCTTCAAACTGTGCTGCAACAAAGGAGTTTTCTTATTGCTAGAAACAGAGGATACATCAAAAGTATGTTCAGTCATTGCACTACCAGACTCACTTAATTACTTTATTTTTTCTGGGAATCAGTCCACATCTGTGAAACTATGATATTAGGGTTACCCCCATATTTTGCCTTTTGTCATTCCAGGCAATAAATTCTTCTAAGCTATTATTATATACAGATAAGTTACTTAGCTATTGTGGTCTTTATTTCAGTTCACTGCTGGAAAGAAAATGAGTATTTCCTACTGGCTAACAAACACTTTTTGTTTAACAAACAGCTAAACAACAACAGCAAATCTAATGAATGTTACCTGTCAATTAAATTATGAGAGCCTTCAGCTGCAGAAAATTATTTTCAGGTATACTGTTTATTTCACACGTTTTCAAAACTTTTTTTCTGGTTTTAGAGTAAATCTTTGAGGTAAACCTAGGCCTTTGTTGTTTATCGTAAAGGAGCCAAAAAGCAAAAATAGAGCCACATCTATGTAAATTTAATTTGTTTGTCCCTTTCCAACCAAAGATTTTATATCTATTTATTTAAATAATGCATTTTCTAAGGAGCTAAAAATTCACACACTGCTCTGGGATAACTTCATTAGACTCCACTTTGAAATCCCTTGGTCAGATTCTGCTCCCACAGACATGGCTGTAAACATGCTGTAAATCCACTGAAGTGCCTGTTCATTTAACTCAATCTCAGAAAGCTGGAACTGGCCACCAAATTATTTATTGATGGATATCACAACCCCATCGTCACTTAAAAGTAGATGTTTGTATTTCATGTTCTTGATTTTCTTGATTTTTAATCATTCATAGGACATCATCAAATATTGATGTTCCATCTATTAAAAATGCCATAAATAAATAAGCTACATACATAGGCCTGACCAGAAACAGCATGGTCGAAGATAGTCCATTTCTGTACACCAGAAAATGTCTTCTGTTTGATGAAGTATTCAGCTGAGCCTGGAAGGTTGTAGGTGGATAGCAGACCTCTACCTTCTTGACTGCTGTACCATAAACAAATGAAGACATTTCTCTTGCTTTTTGGTTAAAATTATCCAATAATCTTTGAAAGGGACTATGAATAAACATACCTGGTTTTCATCTTAAAAACAAAAAATGAAAATGTACTAATGACCTCTTCTTACTACCTGCAGTCTGAATTCTGCATCTTTACTCACATCTTTGGGGAAAGAAAAATCTCATAGCCCTGGCGTTTTATCATTTGATTAAACTTTTACCTCCTGCAAGCTCCCATAAGCCAAGGGACCTGCCAGCCTCCACACTAGCTCATGATAAGGTGTGATAAAGTATGCTGACTCTTTTTCCTTCTCCCTAAAACACATTTTTAAGCAGAGTTGGCTCCATGCTTCTTAGAAGAGCTGTAGAAGGGAGATGTTGTTCTGTCAAGCATGTAGTCCCTGGGCTGGGAAACCTCTGCCATAGCAAGGGGCTTAGGGGAAATCTGCTACAGTCAGCAGGGCCTTGCTGTGACCATTGACGCTGCGTAATGGGGGCACACACTCACCTATTGCAGTCAGCAGGGAACAAATTGTCACCTAAATGGCTGTGATGTAGCTGCTCTCTGTGCCTGCATCCAAGAGGCAGTACAATTTGAAGTGAGGAAAGCCCGTCCCCAAGGGTTCCCTGTTAATCCAGACATGGGAGTCAATCACACCCCACCATTCATATGAGATCACCTGAGACCCTATGTTGTTGGCTTTTTTGCCTTTTCATGTTTTACGTAAAGCACAGGCTGTTGGGGGAAACTTTGTCTGGCTGCTGGGTCTCAGTTCACCCAGAAAGGGTCTAGATCAAAGGAGTCTCTGCTATTGCAGTGATCCACCTGACTTAGGGTTTTGGCCATGAAGGAGAGTCCTCTGCCCTCAGCGGTGTGTCCAGGATCATTCTGACAGTGCTTGTGGGAAGTGGGCATAGAGGGACAGGAGATGAGCTCAGCTGAAGGGATTCACTAGAGAGAGCAGGCTGATAGCCCCGTTTCCTAAAGAAGGAGGCTCATGCAGTCACTCAGTGCTTGTGGATATGGTTGTTTTGACATCTGTCTTGACTCTTCCCTCTTGATCATCATTCTTTAGTAAATGAAACTGCTGGGCACTTCCAACCATGTTTCGTCAGTCTCGAAGAATCAATTTGTTACAAGCTTAATGCAAATAGGCAGCTGAGCAAAGAAGAAGGTCCACAATATATCTTTCCATTCCCTGCCTCCAAGGTGATCACAAACTGGGTCACCCCTGCAGTGGCACATCTGCCAATACATGGCTTCATGAAAGATCAGTGCCGCAGGCTTTGATGTGCCCTCAGTTTCCCTCTCCATGGGCTGGCTCAGTTCCAACAGTGGTGAGAATCTGTGGACACTGGGCTTTTCTCTTTGGCAGGTAATCTGCCTTCACAAGAAAATAAATTAATAAAACCATGAAAATCTAGGCAGCTGGTTAGGTGGACTCTTTGTGCCCTTTGATCTATGCACCCATGGCTCTGTGGTGATGCTTACAGTTGCTGACAGGCAATTTGCTGGGGTCTCTGTTCTATGTCATGCTCGATCTTGGCATGAAAATTTCACAGCGGTTAATGAGATCCATTGGCCACGGCAATCTATCCCCTGTGCATCGAGTGCTAATTAGTGTCAGCCTGTCACAATAGCAAGATGAGTTGCAAAATAAAACCATCAAGTGCACTCTGATTCTGATTTATTACTTATTTTCCTGTCACTGTGGCTGAACAACAATACAAAAAAAAAAAGTCAGTCTAGCCTCTTCTTTGGCTTCATGTGCTGTGGTGATGATTTCCCTGTAATTAATGAGGTGCATTATCTAACTCCATCACCTTGCAGTAGGAAGAAAAGTCCTTTTTTCACTCTTTCGTTATTTCCAAAGAGAAACTCTCTGAAAGCCTTGGGAAAACACAATCATGCAGAGCAAATGGCCTAAAAGGCAGGCTTCATTCATGGTTCTGCACACTCGAGGGTCCTTTTGTTCATCGATTTAATTAGATTTAGTGTGAACTTCCTACCCACACCAGTAAACACATCATCAATGTTTCAGGTTGATGCAAAGGAGAGATAGGTTCTTGGCGCCTGATCCTTTTACATCGGGGCCCCTTTCCACAGCTCTGTCCTTACAGCATTGGATGAACTGCTACAGTTTTCCAAAGCGGCAGAAATTTTCTCATGTTATAGTTAGCTTTAGAATCAAACTATGTGTGTGGAAGAATTCTAGAGAATGGATCTTTATCAGTGTTTTACCTGGAACAAGACTGGTGACAGCAGTCTTGCTCTTTCAGACTGGAGGTGCCAAGGTTGAGATCTGTCACACTTTTTTTATGCATTACTGTGCCAGGCATTTTTTTCTCTAGGAATATTCATCCACCTCCAGCAGTAAATTTTTGCAAAAGGTTTGATTCATATTTGTTGTATTTTGTAGACCCTGTCTAGAGAGTAGTGATTGTGATTAGAGTAAGTATCTTACTATTAATAATGAAGCAGCAAAATGAGAGTTGGCATAAAACTCATGTATGTCCATTCATCTGTGTGTGACTTGAATTATCCAGTAGTATGGGAGAAATGCTTTCTTTAGTGCCATCTCTTCTTTCTTCTTTTTTTTTTTTTTTTTTTTTTTTTTTTTTTTTTTTTTTTTGGGGTTTTTTTTTTTTTTTTTTTTTTTTTTTTTTTTTTTTTTTTTTTTTTTTTTTTTTTTTTTTTTTTTTTTTTTTTTTTTTTTTTTTTTTTTTTTTTTTTTTTTTTTTTCAGTATTCATGAGGTAATGAAGTTGTATAGATGTTGTAAGAGAGAAAATCAGAATGATCTAGATCAGGAGAAAATGGTGAATTATATTTTAATACCATTCTCTAGTGTCTTCCTCAGGTTTCTTTCCAGTGGGATTATGCTTAGCACTATTGAATAATCAATGTTCTGGCTGCCAGTTATAATTGAAAACTGCTTCTTATATTGGCCAGTCTCTTTTACACCACCAGATTTTGTACTCAACTCAGTAGGACTAGTCACCAGGATACTTTCTCACACACTAGCTTAGAATGATCCTGACTAGCAGTGTTTCAACTGTAGTACACTTAAAACAAAGCAATAATAAATTATTGTACAGGATGCCTTATTTTGGAGCAGACGTCTTAGCCTAGGAAGCTTTTGAATTCCTCATGGCATTCTGAAGTTAAAACTAATGCTACTAATTTTTTACTTCAAATGATTTAATTTGATGTGGAGCCTTTTCACTTGGATAGAACCAGGCTTTTTGTTGGATAGTTTGCCTTTCTCTGTTATCTGCATTGGGTAATCAGGTGTGATTTAGGCCAGTAGCAGAGAGACCATGACAGCTTCCGCACCTATTGCTTGTTTGCAGTTTACTGGTCTCTTCTTGCTTTGCAAATAGGTCGGTTTTCAGTCATGCACCAATGGGCTGTCAGCAGTAGCAAAGGGCTATGTTGAACTTCTCACATGTAAACTATGGAGATTGTTGAGAAATCAGCCTCTCTGAAATGAAGAGATGAAATAAGTAGAGCAGAGTGGAAGATCCTCAAACTCTGCATACTGTTTCCACCTTGCTCCCACTCCCCCCTTTGGTACCGTCCAGCTCCTTTGTGATTTTTTTTGTCTTGTTTGTTTCTTCATTTCTGATCAAACAACATTGGATGCACTATTTTTGTTGTTACTGATGATTTGGGGGATTTTGTTTGTTTATTTGTTTGTTTGTTCATTTGTTCGTTGTTTGTTTCTTCCCCACAGAGGGCAGACTCTATTAACAGTCACATATCAAATCCATAACTGGAAGTGCTAGCGTGTCCATGAGCTTTTCTTTAATAAATTCTTTTTCTTTTTAATGCTGCATACTGCTGCTACTAAAGCTCAGAAAGGTTTGAAAATCTGGAAGCTCTGCTGCTCACTGCTGTCTGTGTCTGCTTTAATACAGAGTTTTATTTATTTAAGGACCTAAATGCCTTGATAAGTTCCTTGAGTTTTCCTTGGTGGAGATGAAGTTCTTCAGGAAAGTTTCCTAAAACTTCCTGTCCCCTGCAGGAACTGGCTTGCAATGTGCTGTCGTTTGTTTTCTTTTATTAATTATTTTATAAATAAATAAATGGGAGAAATGGCTATAAGGTGGGAAGGTGAAGTAACAGTCAGAGTAATTGTAGAAGAGGCAGACTGGAAGTTGAATGTAATAGTCAAGATAAGACAGTTTTTATATAACCTGATGTAGGTAAGGTTTCAATAGGGTTATAGTTTTAATTTTTTTTTTAATCTAGTAGCTCTTAGCCTTAGAAAAATGACATGACCAAGGTCACACAGGATACTGTAGCATAGCCAGATTATGAACTAGGTGCTCTTGTGTCCCTCTCCAGTATTTGATCTACAAATTCACTTACCTTCAAGTCTATTATGCTATTACGCAACCTCTTATGATCCTATTTTTTAAGATCTCATTGGATAGTTAGTTTTTAGTTTAGGGTGATTTTGTTCAGATCATCTTCAGTCTTGAAATGCTCCCTCAAGTGTCGCTCTGAATCATGACAATCCATGTGCTGAAAAGCCTACAAAATGGGAAGTGAATGACAAAAGGTCCATGCCTTTTTTTTGGTCTGAATTGGAATACGTTATAAATGAAAGTCTGGTTACTCTGCAGGCTACATGTACTAGTTATTTTGTATAAACTTTCATATTCAGAGCTTCAGCGTGTGTGACAGATAGGTAATTTTATAGAAGACATCTGTGCAAAAGCATGACTTTGCTGAAATGATACTTATTTTTCCCATAAGTAGGTCAGAGGAAAGAACAAACCAATGTGACAGTCTTTGTTTGTTTAAATGTCTAAAAACAATCTAACTGGTTAAAAGAATGAAAGCATAGAATGAAAAAATCCCACACAACAGAATAGACAGCATTTGAAAGAAGGTTGTTTGTTTTCTAATGTGCACGTTAGTTTTTATTAGTTATAGTCCCCAGATATTGTATCCCTTTGAGTTAGTTTAGTTTTGAAAGAACATAACTTATTTTGTTAATTTGGCATGGAGTTAGTCTGTTTGCATAAAACACTCTAGCAAAAGAGGTTGGCAAAGTTTATGTTGTAAGTACAGGAATCTTTTCAGTTAATTATATGCAAATCAGCTTTGTTAACAAACAACTAAATAACTCTGCCTTGTCTTCATTAGCCAGGGATATACAGTACATTTCTCAAGGAACTAGACAAGCAATATTAATCAAAGCAGCTTGTAAGTTTTAATAAGCTTATTAATTGTGGACCTCTGTATTTCCATGAAGTGGTATTAAAAGTGAAAGATAACTGTGACACTTTTGTGGGGAAATATTATGCAGATACATATGGTAAAAATGTCGTGGTCAAATTTGGGTCAAGTAAAATAAAACCTCAGTCTAGCTGCTAACATGTTGATACCTCATGGTTTACTAAAAAACTATATGCTGGCAGATGACAGTTTAATGGCAGAAACATTCTTCTTGTGCTAAAAGAACATCCAATGTTGTAGAGGAACACAAGAAAATATGGAATAAAGTTGTTTGGTAGTTTCCCAGATCAGGTTTTTTAACTTTCCAAGCCAGTAGTGATGCAGTTCTGAATTTGCTTTTTAAACGGACCTCCTGAATGGCAGGTGATTCTAGCTATTACTTCTGGGTTTGGACAATCTCTTAAGGCAAAAGTAATCTTGAAAAATACAAACAGAAAATAGACATGGGAGCAAGGCTGGGAAAGATCTCTGTCCTCCATGGCCAACTGACCTTGTCACACTCTGTGCAACAAACCCATTAATGATAAGTGAAAGGGTGAGACCTGGCCTGGGGAATTTGGTGGTGAAGTTCATTGATGCCTTCCTTGACAGGAACCTTTAAGCCTGACCCTCAGCAGTGATCAACCCTTACTATCATCCCTCCTAAAGAGAGGAATATACTGCTTCACATGTTTAATCCTAATGTTGTGGAGAAAGATGAAGCCCTCTTGAATTTCCTTCTGCTATTTTTCTGACCTCAGCTCTGGTAATAGTCTTTAATGCTGTGTGCAGGAGCAGACTTTGGTGTAATTAATCCTCTAATTCATTTCTAATAGCTGTCTAGCCATGTGTCAATAAACAAGGGTACATGACAATAAAAACATCTGTCAAAGTAACATGCAGAGTTGTTTCAGAGAGAGACAGACAAGAAGGGAGGGAAATGAGTAAAACAAGAAAGAAAACAAGGCAAACCATAGGCCAAGATTAAATGGAGTCTAAGCAGGAGAGACAAATTTTGTGTTGCCAGCTGATCTTCCCTAATTTAGTTTGGTCATCTCCAACTCTGAAGGATAAATGAGTTTCCAGATGGGAGGATGGACAGCTAATGATTAGCTTCTGGTACCTTAGTTGCTCTGGTGTCCAGCTCTAACCCTTCTATGGCAACAAGAGACGATGGCATTTATTTACTTTCTACCACTGCTCTCCACATGAAGCCATTGTAAATCCTTATAGATTGGCTCATCTAAGAGACTCTACCTGTGTAGCAGTGAGTGACAAAGCTGGCCAACAAAAATGCTGGAAACTAGACTGTACATCATTTGGTGCAGCAGAAAGAAGGATGAAACTTAAGTAAATGTTCTGCTATCAGCTAGTAATCTCTTCCAGAACTTTTCCACCCAAACTTTTATGAGGTGGGGAAGAAATTAACATCAAGCAGTTCTTAGGACATTTCAGGTTTGATGAGAGATAACTGAGTTGGAAATATTTTGACCATTTGGGCTCATTATGGATGAAAAGGAAAAAAGAATTGAAGAGAATTGTTTGCTGAAACATTTCTAAATCCTGGAACCTTAGAGACCCAGGAAAACTCAGATGACCATCTGTCCAGAGATCACACTGCTTGAGGAGAACAGAGCTGCAATACAGCCCATCATATCCTTAATTAGTCTTTGTCTTCTGTATTCCATTTCTCTCAGGGTTTAGATATGCCCTTGAATTTTTGAGCCAGACAGTCATAACAACTGCAACCCATCTCAGTTTCATGTCCGCAAAGTGCTTGTGGCAATAACTCTGAGCGACATAAAACAGAGCAGTTGCATGTGGTGGTAGTTCTGGGGTTTGTTTTGTTTTGTTTTTCCCTTGGGAGAAAACATTCTGCTCTCAACCATTCATAGACTCTCTGGAAACTTTAAAAGGGTAATTCAGTCTCTTCTTTTCCATATTAAATCTATTCAATCAGCTCTTTCCTCCTACCATCCTTACTGCCATTGATTTATTTCAATTAAGATTCTTCTGTTCAAGTACCATAATTAGCCCCTGTCACTACTAATTCTCATCCCCTTGGATTATATAGATAGAATTAAAATCCATGTGAACTAGTTCAGTGGCATTTGCTCACCCGCAAACTGGAAGAAAAACAGCCCAAAAGTCCCCAGTGAGGCATTATTTGGACCAGGAAAATGTTTCAGTGCCTATCTCACTGAATTGATGGATCTGTGTGTTTTGAGGTACTTTCTTTCTTTTCTTTTCTGCAGCCTTCCTGCAACCCTCTTTAAAGGATAGCAATGAACCAGAAAAAACCTCTTTCCGAAAGGCCCCAAAGGGGTCTAATATAGATCCATTACTCAGAACTGGCTGTAAGTTTCAAAAAATGTGGTTTTAAATTGAGTTGTTAAACATGCTTTTATCCCCAGAAGTAAAGAATATGAATAATACAACTTACCTTGGGTAGTTGTTTGTTATGTTAGATCAACTTGACCATACTCACTACATGCCAGCCCTTCAGTAGTGCCATGAGATCCCCATCACAGGCCAGATTTCTCTTGTTGACAGTTTCCCTGCTTCCACTCCCTGCTTTAGGAAATTAGTTTGATGTACCCGTGCACCTACTTTAAGTCTCCTGAGAAAGATGGCTCATACTTACTCATGCAGTGTGCTGGAGCAGTGTTGGGATGCAACCACATCAGCCAAAGCAAACCCAAAGTAGAATGTACACTATTATGATGTGCACAAGAAACACACAAAATTTGAAGGAAAAAGACAATAGGGACATGTCTGTTTTTACTTTTTTCCTGGGATATTTTTAGAACTTGATGTCCATGTCCTGGTTCCACTAGCTGATTTTTATCTTTGCTCACAAAGGCCAAGAAATGATACCTAGAATGCCATATTCAAACAAAGAGGCAGGAGATGGATGCCTTGCTTGGTGTGAAAGCCCACACTGTTTGAGAGGAGACCTTTTCACAGTCAATATGAATACATTGCCTCTCCTGCCCTATAAGAAAAAGCTACTAGAAGGCAACATGGGAAAATATGTACCTCAAACTCCTCATGTTCATACACACACAGAGTTTATCATAAAATCTGGAGTAAATTGCTGTCAAGCTTTGTAAACATGGAGTTCAGCACTGTCACATCTGAGTCTTGCATAAAATGCTTGCAAAAGGCTCAGGTAGTCTTCAGGGGGAAGGCTGTGTACATTATAAATGGTTAATGCTTCATAGGATAGAATTCAGTGAAGCAGGAAAGTGGTTGTTTGATTACTTTTTGTAGGTTTTTTTGGTTTGGGATTTTTTTCCCCCCCTTTTTTTTTTTTCTTCTGTGAGGCTCTGGAGGCTCACTTGTGCTAAGAACTAAGGAAACTGGAGTTTGCTGAACCAGAACCTGTTTCAGATCTTGAACATTCAGATTCAGCACTGCCAGGGTTTGGGTTGCCTTTTACTTTAGCTGAGCAGGTGGGATGAGTCTTGCACCTTAAAATATTTTTCCAGACCAGTGACTCACTAAAGAGATAAGGAGACCTGTAATATTGATTGGATTAAGAAAGCATCAAATAACCTTTCACCTCTATCTGATCAGATTTCTGTATCAAAATGTAAACATGAAAAATAAGAGCATTAAACTCTGAGCCTTTCCATCCGTGCTCAGGAAGGCCTGCATGCACTAAAGCAGCATTCTGTACCGCTGAAAGTAGCTGTGTTTGAGGGTGGGATTAGGCATCATTTGGGAATATTTGAATCCAGGACAGATTTTTTTGCTTCTCTCGGTATACAGAGATCTGATTTTCTGATTCAGATGAGGAGAAAGACTCCAATTTTTCTCTAAACACAGCAATGCTTAAACCAAAATAATAGAAAACGCTTCTCTGGTTTACCTGTTTCAGTGTAGTTTTTCAAGGTATGAAATAAGCTGAAATTAATTGGAAAATTTAGTCAGGCGGGAGAGGTCTAAGTGCCTGTACTACTTATACGCCAATTTCACACTGAAGCCACAAGCCTTTTATTAAAGTGAATACATTCAAAATATGCATATTATATCTATACAAAATATGTCATATTTTAAATTGAGAACTTGTCCACCGCAGTGAGTCAACAGGCACAGGATTAGTTTGGACTTTGATTCAACCGAAGTTCTTTTGGTGTGAGGGCAGTTCAGTGAATAGCAAGGAAGAGCAAAGCATGTCCTTAGCCACGTGGCCAAAGAAGGGACTGAGCTTTTTTTTGATGGCCATGCTCAAGTATACAAGGTCACATGGGTTTAAAAGGTATCAGAGCAGCCACCGGTGAGGAATCAGGAGACCTTCCTCTGATAGGAAAGATGGAAATCAATTCCCTGAAAAAGCTGGAAATCTCCATTATTGCAAGTATTAAAGAACTGCTTGCAACTGATAATTACAAAAAATGCATTACATAGAGTTGATTCTTACTTCCTGAAGCTGAGTGGGTGAGGTAGTCATCCTGAGGTCTCTTTTGACTCTATTTTCTATGTTTTTCATAATTATGTTATAGAAAATAATTCATTTTCTGGCAGTTAAATGTGAGCG
>NW_009593217.1:105039-117328 GCF_000690535.1 Cariama cristata
GTTCAGTGTGTACACATGCACAGGCAGACAAACATGAAGAGTGTGAATACAATGTTTGTAGTCTTAATTGTTTGAAATTTAGAATGGAAGAAAAAGTAAAGCATCCTTCAAGATGATGATCAAATTAGGCTGTCTCATCAGAAAAGCAGCTTGGCATCCTGCATCAGCAAACTGCCGGTAGGAGGAAGTATTAATAAAGGAACAACAGGAACACCAGGGTTAATTAAAAGAGTTAAAAAGCCTCAGAAAGCTCCTACTTTCACTTAGAAAATTAATGCACTGAGGAGCAAGGCAGAAAAAACTTTATCTGCCACAGCTGTGTGCAGTTATTTCTGAGTGAATCCCCAGACCTTGCAGTTGTTGCTGACCTCTGGGGCCTGAGGGTGTGGTTTTATGCCCTGGTGTTGGCACAGCATGTGCCTGGCCTGGCCAAGGAAGCAACTTTCAGAGCAGCACAAAGCACAAGCTGTGCTACTGCTGAAGTCACGTCACCTCACCCATGGGTAAGGTTTATATAGCTCAGCCCCGTAGTACGCCAGCACTGGGAGAGAGCAGGTCCTATGTGGCACTCTCCCAGGTGGGGTACAAGAGGTTGTAACACGTCCATATGCTTCTGGCCTCTTCCTTAGTTTGCCTCCATCCCCATCACATCGCCCACCCTTGCTGGGGGCTCGGGCAGCGCAGCCCCTCGCTGCCGTAGCTGCATCGGCAGAGACCCCTCGTGGAGATGCAACAGATACCAGGAGAAGGAACTGCCTTTTTTGCTTTTTTATTTTAAGTGTTTATGGTTAGCGGTATTAATTCCTCCATGACCTTAGTGAAAAGGAAAAAGCCCTTCTCCCTGGGGAGAGAGCAGTCCCTCGAGAATTCTGCAATGTGACCCTGTGGGTGGGGCCACAAATCATAAAACAGCACACCTGCGGAAATTTGTTGTGAAGGGGAATTTAATTTTTGCTGTCTTCCCCAAACCTGGATGGGATTGCCAAAATTAATCTTTCTTTTTAGTTTCTAGTGACAATGAAATCTCAAAGGGAGTATCTCAAGGCAAGTGGTTTTGCATTTTACAATACAGACAGATTTTCCAGCATTTCCCATCACTGCACCTGGCTCAAAATTGTACCTTTAATCCTGTCAGTTTGGAAGTAGGACACAATGAGCAGAGTTTTCCAATTCAGAGGTTTGATGCCGCCTTCAGTCTTTTACCTGGTTGGAAACAGAACGAGCTGCAGAAAGCTCAACGCTGGCTCCAGACAGTGATAAAGCATCTGTACCAGGACTTTAGGATCTCTCTCCAAATTCTTGCCCAAACCGTCTGAAGTTCTCCATCTTCTCCTCCATCAACCATACACTTTCCTCCAGCAGCACAGCACTGATTTACAGGCTAAATTTTCTCTGCAGTGTAAGGCATGAACAAATTCTAAAACTGACTCCTTTTTCTATTTAATCACTCTTGAAAAGAGTGTTTATCTGAGTCTAAGGGAGAGGCAGGCAAGGCTAACTGGTTTGATGAAAATTCAGACTCTGTCTTTCCCACCTGAACCTGGTTTTGTCTGAGCCAGATATGAAACTAAATGGTGTCAGCTCAACGATACCGTTTGCCAGCTATGGACCAGTGCTCGACATGTACTTTCCCCTCACCATGTGTTGTGTCCTATGCCCTCTCTGCAGGGGCATGTACAACCCTGATTGTTACAAAATCGGCCTTTCTTTGCTGCAGATGTGGTCCTGTGGGTCCCTTTACTTCCAAGAAAAAAAAAAAATCAGTTCAGTGCAGCAGTTCCAAGTGCAGGTGTACACCAGTGCCTCAGGCTAATGTTCACATGAGAAAACTCCAGAACACATCATTACCATATATACAGCCTTTGGTATAGCATCAGCTCCTTTCCAGCTAAGGAAACTAGACTTGTTAGCACAGCATGCATATGTTCCTGCTTACCTTTGAACACATGGGCCAATTTTGATCAGATGATGATGTAAGAGGGGATATCTTAAGGATATTGATTTTTTTTACCTGTTTAGATAATAGAAGCAGCCACGAAGAATACAAGAAATTCGTTGCAAGATGTGAATCCACAGGCAGCCCGACTACAATAGTTCTGCTAAATCATAGGAACTCCTCTGTAAAACCTTTGGTGTTATATTTGCTCTATATTCCTTTGCATGGGGAAAATAGACTTTACGCTAACTACAGAGCTTTAGTGATAAAAGTCAAAATAAACTCTCATCATAAGCTCTGTAAGCATCATATTCTTTGCTCCCCTCTCTTGGGATCTGAAATACATACATACAGAGTTTCCAGAGGAATTTCCACAAAGCTGGTGCAGATGGACACCTGTATAGATCTTCAGGTCTTCTTGTAATATGAGTAACTATCACCATCACCCAATGACATAGTAAAATCTGTCAGGTAGTGCTGTGAAAGGAAGCAGAAATGGCTTGCTTTTTTTCCCCCTAATCTTATTCTGAGTGCCCTGTCTGATTGGAGTGCAGTTAAAAACAATGGGAGCTGTGAAAGCTGCGCATATCTGAATTTCTGCCTTTGTGCTTCTGAAAATAAGAATCAAATAAAAAGTTAGTGTGACTGAGTGTGACACCCAAAAATCCAGAACAGAAAGATAAATAGGATAAATAACTCTTCTGAAAGACTACTGGACTGAAATTAATGTCAGATTCCTATAGTGAGTCCTTAGTAAAAGTTAACATGAAAATCTATACTTCTGCTTCTCATCTACAATTGCAATAGCAGCACATTTTCTTTTCCATCTCCTCTCTTGGCTTGGAGCTCAAGAAGAAGGTCCTGTCTGGGATTTACAGGCAATTCTAAGAGGTGAAAGTGTTTTAATTAGCTATTAAAATGCATACAAATGTCAGGGCTTTAGAGGATGTGCTCCTGTGATGTGTTAATTCATTTTTAATGTGGAAAATTAAGTGTTTTTTTTAAAAAAAAGGGTCTGTGGAGCATTGCCTAATGAGTTGGCTGGATCTGCTTGGTCATCATATCATTTCACCTTTCATGATGCTGGACCTTTTTCACAGGGCTGAGTCTGAATGGTGGAAGTTACAGGTGCATTGCCCTCATAAGAAGTTTCTGGTTTTGGTTCCCTGACTCCAGCCCTGTATGTTGCAGGCCAGGTTACATGAGCTTCTGACCTAGGGATTGTTCTCACCAAGGTGCTACTAGTTGTATGTGATGAGGAAGAAGTGAAAAGATCAATTCAGGCTTGTGAGAAGTGTCAGTAGCAGCCAGAGAAAGATGAAGATTGATTCAAATGTTATCCCTTATTTTAAGTGCTTCTTATGACTGCTCAGCCCACAGTGTGAATCTCTTCTCTCTGAGGCTTCTCTCTGATCATGATAATGATTTAAGTAACAGCAGAAGATACTTCGCACTTTTTCAACGTTGTCTAGCTCTACTGTCAAGATGGACTACTTCAGCTTGATTTCTTTTTCTTTTTTTTTGTTATTGGGCTTTAGAAATGATCCCTATAGAACAGCCAAGCAACTTTTGTTGTCTTTGTACTCCAGTGAAGTTGAGACTCCTATATGGACCACTGAGAGCCACAGGCAAAATCTGTCCTTAGGTGAACCTACCCTAGTTGATGCTACAAGCAGTTCTTTCCATATGAAAGTAGCTCTTTGGAACAGAGAAAAGATATACCTCCAAGAATTGGATACAGCGGGTCATAAACAAATAATATAACTTTGATTGATGCTTGGTGTTACCCTAAGAGAATGATTGGATAGATTTACAGCATAAACTATGTTTGATTAGGTTTCTATCCTTTCACGCTATTTAAAATTTCTTTACACTTCAATGTTGCAAGAAAAATGCTCTAAAATATTTCAGTAGCATGAAAGACAAAGTGTAAAGTACAGAGTTTATAACAGAATGAAACCCAGTACTACAGCATTATTGGTTTGATTATTAGATTTGCTCTATTTTAACTTGTGTCCTATTCCCCCTCCCAGTGATGCATCCATTGTCAAAAGTCAATATTAATATTGTTTCATCTGAAGTGATACAGTTGTGCAACAGGATTATAGCCTTGTCAATAGAACTGGAATTTGCACTCTCATTCACATGCATGAAAACCTCACAGATTTAATTTTCAGATCACATGTGATTGTGTTGATTGAAGTCTACAGGTGTCAAAGTGTAATCTGCAATTTGTGTCTCCTGTGACTGTGTTAGAGGCCTGTGCCTTGCAGAGAGGATAGTGGGGGGTAAATAAATACAGCAGCTGGTGGCAAATTCACGAGATTCTTCTCAGAGTTTCTTGTTTGGTTGTTTTTTTTTGTGGTGTTCCCCCCCCCTCAAGTTTTATCAATTCCAACTCTGAAACTGGGAAATATTGATCATTTCCAGGTAGGTGAGCTTTCTGATTCCTTCAGAATGTAAATGGTATGGTAATAAAACTGTATATTTAGATTGGCCTTGTGTGAAGAATTATGTCAGGCAAGAAAATTATTTTCTTCCTTAACAAAAAAGACTAAGTTATCCTTTAAGCCTTTAAATCTTATCTTTGCTATAGCAAAGATGCAGACCATAAAAGTTTAGGTTCTGTAGCTCTAATTACTCATGCTGTGTTCTCACCCCATCTCACATGTTTAAGTTGAGTAAGAAAGAGTCTGTTCCTTGTAATGGAGGAACTGAAGCGAAAATCTAGGTGATTCAGAGGTTGTTTCTCTTCTCTCAAGCTGATGGCTGAACTAAGATATTATCCTGCAGAACTGGAGGCCTCTGCAGGAACCAGTGTTTATCTGACAGACGCATATAATACTGCATCCCTGCCTACCTCCAACTATGATAATCTCCCTCCACTATCTTCTTCCCAAACTAGACGTTTCCATCTAGGGTAATGGCAGAACCTATTTTTTTTTCCCTTCAGTTTCAGTGATATATCTTCATTTCTGCTACTCTTTACATATACTTTGCTACTTAGTTCCACCCCAGCAATAGCTGCATTTCTGTTTCATTTAGGGCTTTGTATCATGCTTTTTCCATTTATAGCTGTATATCTATCAGTATCCCACCGAATAATGTGATTCATTGGTTCTGTGCTGTTTTTTCAGCCTCCTACTTTGTTTATGTCTTTTTGTCTTGTTCTGATAGTAACTTGAAGGAAAAGGAGATCTTTTTTTTAAATGAAAAATATCCATGTGGCTCTCAACTCATGTTAAGAGAGTTATAATGGGAGACAGAAAGTATGAAACTGGAGAAGAAGAGGGAATTGTTTCTGGCAGTTCTCAGTTTCTAGTATAGTTCATTATGCAGTCTTGGGACAGGACCTAAAATAATTAAGTCCTTTGCAACAGCAACCTTTGCCACTTTGAAAGAGTCGTTGCACTAGAGGAAATGCTGCTGTAACTGTGCATGTGTGGCATCTGTTAGCTGCGTCTCTGTCTTGGAGCTGAAGTGATGGATGAATTGTGACTTCAAAGGATCAAAATATAGGAGCAGCCCCCTGATTTGCCAAGTGCCAAGAGAAAGCCAAGTTAGAGAGAGATTTATTTGGAGTTGCAATTTTACTCTGTCCCTTGTATAAATTAAACTTGGAGCATCAAAGAATAAATTAGGACATAGCAGCAAAGCTTCAGTAACTTTAATAACAGGGACCATGGTAATGAGTGGGAAGTCTGGAAAAGTGTTTGACTTCACAGATTTCTTCCCTGGAAACAGGAGGTCTTAATATTTCAGATATATTCCATTGATTTTGTTCTGGGAAGTAAGGAGGAAGGAAGACTGAAAGGTGGTGGTGATGTACCTAGGGAGGAGGTCTGAATTGTATCCTGGTCTTCTATGGGCTGGAGAAGACTGGAGCTGGAGGGCCCTGTCATAGAAGAGACAGAAGGTTCTGTGGCAGCTTCCTTTCTGCTAAAACAGAGCCACAGCATCATTTCATATTTGAGAAAATGCATCTTGTTCAGTTTCCAGATTTTAAAGTTGTAGAGCTCTTGGAGTCAATGGAGGTCTTGGCCCTTCTGTTCAACTTTGTTATTTCTTCAATGTGGGAAGGAAGAATGAAAAGGAAAAACAGGGATCTTTGTTCCTTGCTAGTACTGTCCTAGTCTTGGGACAGGGTGGATTGAGGTGGGATTCTTGAAGCATGGGACTAGTCCATATTCCTATCTCCCCAAAATCAGAGAGAGATAGCCTGGGGCTAAGAACCTGTATGAACTCTGCCACTTGTTTAGAAATGGATTCCCCTAGCTCAGTGAGGAGATGCAATATGAATGTACAGCCACTGATGAATATTTAACAAACTACATTTCAGGAAGATGAAAAAAAAATCTTTCCATATCTTTCCCTCCATCCTTAGCCTTAACTAGGAAGTAAATAACTCCAGAACGTATTTTCGGAATGAGTTGCAATATGTTTTTTGCTTCTTTATATTCTGAGTCACGTCTTCACTGAAATGTACCGTCATGGCACTGTAAGAGACTCTAGTGGCTTATCTTATTTAATGCTGCTCCATCAAGCTTGCCACGTGAACATAATCTTGTAAATGAAGGAACCAAGGCAAAGACGATCAGTGTCAGACTTTGACATACATTATATGCTTTTCTGATCATCTTTCCTCCATGGAGATCAAAGGCTGGAATATACTGCCAGATTAGCAAGGACCATCAACATTTTCTTCATTTATTATTTACAGAGAGCAGCAGGAAATGAAAGGTTGCTTAAAAAATGACTATAAAAGTAATTTAAATGTACGTTTTTTTTGGTTGCTGTTTGGAGTTTGGGTACCTCATAACGAAATGTTAATGCAAGAATCCCAAGATATGGGGAATGTCGAACACAAAGATAGTTGATCTCTGTATCAAAACATTTCTTTCTTATGTGCAAGAGTGTCACAATGAGAAACTGCATGAATCGCACAGCAAGATGCAGTCTGTAGTCCTCAACACTTCAGTATTTGCTGGCTCTATTTCTTTTTTTCATTAGGGATATGAATGCTGTTTTTGCCAGCATGTTGACCGGTCACATCTTATTCACTTTAATTTGGAGACTTGCATAGTGAATTCTCACCTCATACTACTGTGTGCATTTGTAGTCCAGTTTTTTTCCTCTGGGAGCAAGAAACACAACTGGTCAGTCTGACCTGTGATCTGGTGACCAGCTCTGATGAGGGAAAGTGTGGAAAAAAGTAATGGCGAGACCCCTGGTGTGCCCATCTGATCAAAAGATCACCTGCAAACTTCAGTCCAGCTGTTAGCCTGTGACCTGACATTAGTAGGTCAAGGTGGCTTGCTGCAGGATCTGAAAGTTTCTTTGAGGCACTCTCTGACATGTTGGAAAGGAATACACTTAAAATACTTGGTTATACCTACACTGGTAAATATCATAAATTTCTTGTAATTATGTATGCAGGAAAATTACATATATATTGCACATGTAATGGCAAGAAAATCATTTTACCAGTACAACTCAGAGAGGTACTATTAGCTGTTTCTGTAACAGAACAGAACTGCTGACTTGGGTTGGCTTTCTCTTCTTGTTTTCTTTCCTAGGACAAATTTCATCCATGCTAAGAGAGTTGGTTTTTTAGGATCACTTTTTTTGGAAACCTTTTAAATTCAGATAAGACCTTAGAGATGCATCGGAACTGAAAACTGTGAAATGTACAACTTGTCATGAAATCAGATAAATTCATACTAATATACAGAATTTATACAGTCTGAAATGTTAAAAACTCTGTACAGATATTAATTCATTAAACGGAACAATGGTTACAAGCCGCCACAGTTTTGATTTGTAGAACTTGAAGCCACACTCAGTTTAATTCTAAACAGACTAGATTTTCAACTTCCTTGCTCTGTGGAAAAGGTTTTTTTGGTGTTGATGGCGGGGTGGGGGGGGGGGAGGGAGGGGGTATATGTGTGTGTGTGTAGGATACAAACACCACATGATTGTGTGTGAGAAATATGACCCAATGTTAGTAGACTATGAAAGGAAAGTGCTACAAAAAAAATCCATAGCTGTTTATTTCCACACCCACACATAGTTGTTGGAGGGTCACAACATAAAAAGTGCAGAAGTCTCTGCTTACTTTCTGTAACCAGACCAGAGGAAGAAGTAAAAGCACCATGTTCCTGAACCATCCAGAGCTGGTTTTGGGGGCAGAAGTTGATTCTGTAGTTTGCTTTTTAAGTTCAAGTGAAAATTCTGAAAATCAAAAGTCCAAGATGTGATCCCAGGACCTGTTTTTTAAAAAAGGCATGAGTGAGATGAAGATGAGTTATCTCTCTTAATGGTGTGTGTTCACAGTACAGATATTGCCATCTGAGCTAGTCTCCTAAGACTCACTGCTAGTCAATGAAATAAAATAATGACTTCTCCAGACTCTTGTACAGCTTCATCAGGCCCCTTAGGAACATCTGTGGGTTTTGGTTGTTTGTTTTGGTTTGGTTGTTTGTTTTGGTTTGGTTGTTTTTCTTTAAGAGCTGTGCCTTAGGAGATTCGTTTGCCTATTAACTATAAATAGATCTTGGAAATACTCAGACAAATGTCTACTTATCAACCTCTGGTGTTGGGTGATGTTAATCCCACTTCTGCTTACCAGAATTTTGAAGGTTGTTCCCTACTTCGAATGAGACTCTAAGATGAGGTACACTGAATAAAAAACCCCTATCTTTTGCTGGTTTTTGTGACTGTTGTGTGGAAATCCCAATAAGCCTTCTTTTCCATATTGTTTATAAGCCTGACTTGATTACTAACACAGAACAGCAGCTTCTCCCCTGCTGAAAAGTGATCTGGTGTTTGAGAAGACTAAGAAAAGCAGCATGCAGTTTCTCCTGGTGCCAGTGCTACTGCTGAATGAGCAAGTCGGATCCTGCCAGATGGCCCCTGTTAGCCACAGACTGCCACACTCTAGCAGTATTCCCCAGGGCTCAGTTTTGGGGCCAGTGCTGTTTAACATCTTTATAGATGATCTGGACGAGGGGATTGAGGGCACTCTCAGTAAATTTGCAGACGACAGCAAGCTAAGTGGGAACATTGATCTCCTGGAGGGTAGGAAGGCTTTACAGAGAGACCTGGACAGGCTGGATCGATAGGTTGAGACCAATGGCATGAGGTTCAACAAGAACAAGTGCCAGGTCCTACATTTCGGCCACAAAAAACCCATGCAGTGTTACAGGCTGGGGAAAGAGGGGTTAGGAAGTGGTCAAGCGGAAAAAGATCTGGAGGTGCTGGTTGACAGCTCGCTGAACATGAGCCAGCAGTGTGCCCGGGTAGCCAAGAAGGCCAATGGCATCCTGGCTTGTATCAGGAATAGTATGGCCAGCAGGACTAGGGAAGTGATTGTCCCCCTATACTCAGCACTGGTGAGGCTGCACCTTGAGTACTGTGTGCAGTTCTGGGCCCCACACTTCAAGAAAGACATTGAGGTGCTGGGGTGTGTCCAGAGAAGGGCAATGAAGCTGGTGAAGGGCCTGGAGGGTAAGTCTTAGGAGGAGCAGCTGAGGGAACTGGGATTGTTTAGCCTGGATAAGAGGGAGACTGAGGGGAGACCTTATCTCCCTCTACAACTACCTGAAAGGAGGTTGTAGCGAGGTGGGGGTCAGCCTCTTCTCCTGGGCAACCAGTGACAGGACAAGAGGACATAGTCTGAAATTGCACCAGGGGAAGTTCAGGCTAGAATTAAGAGGCCTTTCTTCACAGAAAGGGTCGTTAGGCATTGGAATGGGCTCCCCAGGGAGGTGGTGGAGTCATCATCCCTGGAGGTGTTTAAGAAAAGACTGGACGTGGCACTTAGTGCCATGGTCTAGCTGACATGGTAATGTTAGGGCAAAGGTTGGGCTTGATGATCCCAGAGGTCTCTTCCAACCAAATCGATTTGGTGATTCTACCCTTGCCTGCCCTGGCAGCTCTCGTGTAGAGATCTGGAGGCCGTAGTGTTGAACCCTCTATGGTACTTGAGATCTATTGAGTGACCTGAGGCGAGTCGTGTCCTCTTGGTTTGTCCAAGAGAGCAGAGCATATCCTGGTGGTGACTGCTGCAAAGCAGGTTATGGGGAAGGTGGCCAAGAGGAGGTGAGAGACATGGCTGAAAAATGGGAGTGCTTGGGTTGGGGGATGAAAGGCATGGGAAGAGGGAGCAAAACTTGACACTAGTCAAACTGAAAGGCTGATGTGCCTCAGGCAGGAAATCAACAGTGAGTAGAAACAGGGCTGCTTTTCTTCACAAACCTGCTGTCTGCTTTCTCCAACTATAGGCTCTTCACAGCTACTGGCCTCTCTTGTGCTTGTGAAAAACTCAGTGAAAAGATGTGTCCACTGTTTCTTGAACCCCACTGTCTCTATTATTGTTATTATTTTTAACCTAGTGACCACCTAAACCTTTCTGGGGAAATAAGTCATCATGCACGGAGTATCTTGTGAAACACATCCCTAGAAACTTTCACTTATAGTTAAATACGTGTTAACTTAATTTTTCCACATTTGATTCTTCCTTCTGTGTCTTCTCTTTATATCTGCAGGCCCACTATGCATGAACACATGGTTCCTGTGACAGCCTGATGTATTAATCATGCAATCATCCTGTGAACAACTTCTTAATGTCTGGTAGGCTGCTGGTTGTTCAGAAACTGAGCTGAGACAATCTCTAAATAAGCCTTTAATACAAATAAATGACAAATATTGACCCTTAAGAACATTGACAACACAGTTTGACCCCAAATGGCAGGAAGTCATGGCAATCTGTCTTTGTCTTGTCAGGAAATCTTTTTTCTTGCCCTTTTACTTTCCAGTCTTTTATCTTCAGTTGAGAAATCTCAGGAATATTTGATTTTTAAAGAGACTTGAATGTTCATGTGGAGAGCATCCTCTGACTTCATCTTTCTTCACCATGTTAGGCAACCTGAAAAGCATTAAGAAGTAAAACAGTCCTAAGATGACCATTAGCACACTGTCTCACCAGAAGCTTCACACTGTATTTTGTTTAAAAATGAAGTGTTTATTGGCAAAGCACTGTTCCCTACTAGCCCCACATGCTTTTTGAAACAAAGTTTTCTTATCAAGCTGCATATGATAATTTCACAACAGGAGAGCAGTTTCTCTTGTATGTCAGTTTTGGTTAGTGTGGGTACAACCATAAAACATGGGATTTCTGTTGTGCCAGATGCTTTGATGTGACAGTGGTGTTTGAAGGAGCCAGGAAAAACCATAGTCTTTGTGTCTGTTCAAGGTATGACACTAAACGTGTGTTTTTCTGTGCGTCTGCATTCTGAAAAACATTGTGATCCCTGGGGATTATGCCATGAGAAACAGAAAAATGATAAAAACCAAACAGTTACTGATATTCTTCCTATGGAAGAGGGCAGATGTGTATTTCGGCAACATCTGAGAAAATAAATGTGCCTGATATACAAATAAAAGAGCTTATTTCCTTCTGCTCCTCAGCTCAGTCAGGGAGGACAGGACCCATCTACATGCTCATCTTGTCTGGAAACTGTTTTTCATTTGCTTTTGCCTGCTTGGAGGATAAACTCCTTTAAGTGCCTTTGTTTCCTGAGTTGCTTTCAGCAGTTGATAAGAAGTCCCCTAATCTCCTGTTTTAAAAGCACTCAACACTGGCTATAAGCAATCTGATTCCTCTGAAGCTCTGTCTTGTGTGTGCCTCATATCAGCATCAGTGAAGGAAAAAGAGTTATCTGCATTTTTTTGTACAGATGACTTTAACTGAAACTTCTGGCTATAGGGCACAACAGCTTGGATACCATGAGATCCATTTTACTGGGCTTGTTTTGCTTTGAAGGAATAGCAGCTTTGAGATCATTTTAATCCTCAGAATTATTTGTTCCTCCTAGCTGCAAGAGAATGTGGCGGTGGGGAATGCAAAGCCAGGTTCCCCTTACCACAATAAATTGTTCATGATCACCGCTATGGAGGAAGGATTGTTTCCTCTTGTTTACAGAAGACATAGGAAAGACGGTGGAGAAAGAAAGGTAATTTATACTTTTTGATTGTCTCCCCATTTCTGCTGGATGATCCAGAGTGTTACTTTGGGCAGGTCCCCTGCAGACTCTGTTCACTCACTCCTGGCACCGTATAGCTGCTGCCTTCAGCCTCCTGACATCCTTTCACCCTGCCCACAAAAGCCCTGAATTGCACTGAAGGGAATGGGTGGTGTTACTTCTGGATTGGCCTTTGCTGGAAGTGGGGAAAAAAAATCGATGAGGAAAGGAAGTCTCAGGTACATAGACAGGACTAGAGTCTCCTCCATGTACCCAACCTCTAAACCCTCCAGCTCAGTTAAGAGGATGTCCTGGTTTGGCTAAAACAGGG
>NW_009593218.1:0-233 GCF_000690535.1 Cariama cristata
GGGCTGTCCGCTGTCCCAGGAGCGTGGCCGTGGGGCCTCCGTTGCTTGGCCTTGGTGCTTGCTGATCGATGAGGCTTTTCGGGTCGCGTCGGAGAGGGCCCCCGGCGGGCCGGCTCTTCCGTGCTGCCTCCCCGTCCCGAGGGGGGCCGCGGCGGTGTCCGGTGTTCAGGCAGGGCGGTCTCCTCTCCTAGTCGCTTCCCGTCGCGTACGAGGTGTTGTCCTCCTCCTCCGAG